>NW_009226154.1:0-12499 GCF_000690835.1 Fulmarus glacialis | reverse complement strand
CCCATCAGCGGGAAGATCAAAACAAACTCTGCAGAGCCTCTTATGGGGCTGGGCTTGTCTCTGTTCCAGCTATCTCGGAGAACAGAACGAGGAGCCGCAGTGGCAGCTGCTCAGAAAGGACCGTCTGTAATGTTGTGTCAAAGATGATCAGCTGCCCAGCGACGCAAGGGAACTTCTCATGCATCTGCAACACAGTGCCATGGCTGCTCTCCTGCCCCCTGCTTCCCCTGTCCCCTGAGCTGCTGGTGTGCAGTTCCATACAGGGTCCAGTGCAGAGGGACCCTGCTGGCAGCACCGTCTGAAGCAGCAGCCTGACCTCCCTAGATGAGAGATGACACCTCCCAAATGGTGTACCCCATGTCAGCCTTCACCTTGATGGTGTTGATGTCAATAGCATCAGCCACGAACTCCTCACCGGGCTATCTACCAAAAGGTCCTTATGAGTAAAAACACAGGGCTGTTTACAGTAGTTGTAAGAGGTGATGTCAAAGTGGTGCCCACATCAGTCAAGCATTGAATCTGATTCCTTCTTCCCGATGCCCTGGAGCTGTCCTGCTGCTCATCTCCAAGGCTCCCAAAGGGATTTCCAGCATGGGCAGTCTGTTGGCAACAATCCCACTGTTCCCTATACCTGCCATCCCATCTCTCCCAAACTCACCATCCCCTTCCCTTCTGCACCTGATGAGAGGAGCAAAGCAGAAAATGCAAGACCAACTCCTATGCGCACCCTCTTGCAGGTGCCACCTTCTTTCCTTTGGAGGCTCTCCTGGACTTGGCACGGACAGTGGGGCCATCATGAACTTGTGGGGAAAGAGATGCTGAGGTCCTGGCACCATCCACATACCCAGTACTCAGTGGACCACTCATGGGATGGCAGAATGGGGACACCTGCTCCGAGGTCGTGTGATGCTCACAGCGCTGGCCATGCAGCAGGGAGAACCAGGTGGCCTGGAAGAGGCCAACGTGATAAAACAGCTGTACACTTTTAGCTCCTGGATTTCACTTCTGTGGAAAAAGGAGACATGAAGAGGCACGGCAGGCAAAGGGTGATGGTTGCTGCGTTCCCCCCTGATTGGCAAGGGCCTTCCACTGGCTTCTTAGCTCTACTTTTGTTTGGAGGTCAAATGCAATAGGAAATGCCAGAAAGCGGCGATTCACAAGTTGTCTCCAACTGCTGGATGTGTTCTTAGGCCTATGAAAGGGCAGGGACCATTAAGAGAGAAGGGGACCATGGTATCTCATGTTATTTGGTGAAACTAATGAAGTCTAGTCTTTTTTTTTTTCCTCTCTTGAAAATTGAAATGCTTTGGGAAAACTGTATCCTCTGCCTCACGGCTGCAGGCAGCTCTCCTGAATAAGCTACTGTCAGGCCGCAGAGATGTGAGTCAGAGCATCTTTAATCTCTGGGCGGGAGTGTTCTCCATGGCTTTCATGCTTTTGGAATAAATCTTCAGAGACGTTCCCAAATTAAGCACGATTCCTTTCTAATCTCCTTGCACTTCTTCCTCTCACCATTTCATCAGCCAGGCTCAAACACATTCAGCATGGCCTACTTCGAAGCAAACTGATTAATGCAATCGCTTCAGGTTTTAGGAGGGATCAGTGCTTACAGAAGGGGAAAGGGCTTCTACTGTTGCCGGCAGCCCCAGCTCCACAGCGGCTTGGGAGGCTTATAGAGATCTGCCCGTAAGCAGAGCTGACGGCAGGGGGTGGCAGCAGGGATCACACACTCACACGGGCATCTTCCGAACTCCAGCGGGAGCCTGCTCAGTGTCCAGGCGATTCTCCGAGCCCTCAAGAATCAGAAGCTACATCACGCTGCATAATGTGGCTGGTGCCTCCTGTGCTTGAGGGAGAAGGAGAGAGAAGAGCTCTCTTTCAGAAGGGATGTGCTGTGCTGCTCAACGGCATCCCTTCCCTTCCTGGCCCCCGGCAGCAGCCGGGTACCACAACCTCCGCCTGCTCCTTCAGCCAGAGGCAGCTGAGCGGAGGATCGCAGCTCATGCTGCTCAGCTGCAGCTGGCACACATCTGGCATAGGAGAGAGGTTTTGGGTTTGCATCACCGCCATGTGGGATTCAAGCCTGACTGTAAGATGTGAAAAGCCTGAGTCAGCGAGCAGCTGTCTGAATGTCACGCTGCTATGGGACAGGGGTAGAGAGGGATGTTGAAAGGGGGGTGGTGAAATGCTGCGGGAGAAACACTAGCTCTGCATCCATATGTGTGTATTGATGTGGCTTGCTGGAGACAAAACTGCTCCTCTTGGCTTTTGTGAATCAATTTTTCTGATAAAAGATGCCATCTCTCACTGCCAACCTTGCCTGCATTCAGCTCATGCAAGTCATCTTCTGTTTGTCTGACGGAGGGGTTCCTCAGGCGCGGTGTCCTTGGATAGCCCCTAAGAGCTTACAGCCTAAATAGACAAAAGCTGTGCAATGATTAGCTGCGTTTTACAGACGAGAAGCTAGAGATGGAAGAATTATGCAGAAGGGAACCTCCTTCTGCATCTGCAGTTTTGAAGCGACAGGATCCTGAATCCAGCTCTGGCATTACATTTCCTGGGGCTGGGAGATAGGAAAGCATAAGCGCCCTTTGATTTGTCACCAGGCTTCCCAGGACCAGAGTGGGCCAGGCTATAGTTTTTGAAGGTGAAATGAAATAATAATTAAAATGCTGAACTAAAAAGTCAGTGCATTTTGGATGGATAACACCAAAATGGGACATTGCCTACAGAAACCCGAAGCTCATGGAGCTCCATGGAGCACAGCGGATGTTGGTGTAGTTGTCGTTGCCCACTCGAGTGGGGTGGTGAGGAGCCCTACCAGCTCCTGCCTTTGCAGTCTGGCCCATGTGTCTACAGTCTTGGTTTTTTTCTTGATTGACAAGAGTGGAGGACCCTCGTGCTTTAGTGAGTGCATAATGGCTGCCTTGATGTCTTATTGAAGCTTTGGAATAGCTGTGCTTTCTAATTACTTCTTCCCGCCTGCCTGAAGAGCACCTTTTGCTTTCAGATTAACTTCTTGCTGTCTCTTTGAACTAATGTCTCTGTACTCCAAGCACCCTGAGTTTTGTGAGATCAAGGCAGGCTTGGTTAAGGTAAAAGGCAAGTAGTGATCAAGGTTTTTTTTTTTCTCTTCTGCACATGAACATGCCAGGTTTGCTGATTAGACTGTGTGTGGCACCATCAGCTGACTTAGGGTCCTTGTGCCTTCAAAAGAGACTCTGCAAGAAGAACAAGTTAGTAGGCTGTCTTTGAAGGGGAAAAGCCTTCTTCCTGATGTTCAGAGGGGCATTGGTAGTGTCCAGCATGTGCATCCATATGCACTGCACATATATTTTGGACATGTGCAGTGGCCTCTTTGCTCTGGCAAGCAGGGAGATTTTCGGTCTGTGTGATAAGTGCTTCCTATGCGAGTGCAGTTTTACAATTCAAGCTGAAAGTGCTGATTTACTCCAGACAGTCAAATGTCCTGGACAGAAATGGCAAAGTCCAGATCCAGACTGAAATTCTCCACTATATAGTGGGATAGTGGTTTGGCCAAGTTTAAATTAGTAACAGTCACACTGTTCTTACCGAATATAGGATCAGCAGAGCTTTTAAAATACTAGTTCACAGGAGTTTATTGGTGGCATGGACGAAAGTCCCAAGGTTTTCCTGAATACAGATAGGAAATTTAGGCAGGAATGATAATCTGGAATTCGCAGCATCCTTATTGTCCAGAGAAATGGGGCAGGAGTTGTCCTTGGGCTTTTTGCCGAGCACACCAGGCAAGCTGACAAACCGTCATCCTCTCTTCTAAGGTTTGTATCCTGCCCATCTATTTCAGGCAGCGCGTTAAGCACTGAGGTGGTCTCCTCAGTGATGGTGGCTTCCTTATGGAAATGTAGAAATTAGGTCAGGAAGGAGGTCTAGGGGTCACCTCCACCCAAAGCATAAACCCAGCTGAAGGGTGTATTGCTTGCTCTTAATAACTGCAAAGGTGGAATGCCATCCCTGTTCAGACAGGATTATTTTTCCCCTCCGCAAGGTTTTCCTTAATTTCTAACCTATATCCTCTTGGGCTGCAATTGAAGCCTGCCACTTCCTTTCCTACCTGTTGTGATCACAGAAGACGCCCTTCTTCACATGAACTTCTTGCAAATATGCAGATTGCTCTCATATTTCCCTTTTCTGAGACTAAAACAATTACAGTCTTTTTCAGGCTCCTTCTAGGCTTCCTGTTTTCAAGGGCTCTGATAATGCTGGTCACTCTTCTCACCTCCTGACACATTGAGACTGGGTACCCAAAACTGGGCACAGTATTGCAGCTGTGTAGAGAGGAAGGATGCCTTGATGCATCTGATGGCTTATGCCTGATGATACACCCCAGGATGTAGCAGAGCTCTTTAGCAGCTGCACGTGGGGTGGCTCCAGCAGCTCAGCCCTGAGCACAACCTCCTTCCATGCTAGAAATCAACTCTTTATTGCTGCTTGCACACAGGCATTGCTCAGAGCAAACTGCAAAACCCTGCCGTAAAGCAGGACAACTTACTTGGGAGACAGATGGGCTGAACCAGTGCAGCCCGTTTCCCACGGAGTTATTCCTGGAGGCCGAGCTCTGCTTGGACTCCACGGTGCCCAGAAAATGAGATGTTTCATGCTCCCGTGTGACTGTGGACAAGAGGCATTTTGCGCTAGTGGAGTTTCTCTCTCCTCTCCCCAGCTGCCTGTTTACTCCAGACTTGTCAGAACTGCACGTCTGGTCCCCCTGTGAAAAATTTGGTGCAAGCAGCCAAAGGATTTAAAAGTTACTAGGGGAAAAAAAAAAAAAAGAGAACAGTGGCGTAACTCTGCTTCCTTCGGAAATAAAGCTTAAAAAAGATGAAAGGTATTTGCCTCGACTCTCTGCAGGCTCTACCTCAGCAGCCAGCTGGAGAGACTTTGGGAAAGCAATTCCAGGAGCCTGGAGCTCTTAGCATCAGTAAAACCTGCCGCTGGGACAGCCGAGCCGTCCCACTGCAATCCGGTCTCCTCTGCTTCCTGGCAGTTTCCGTTTTTTTCTAGTGGTTTTTGGAGCTGAAAGTCCCCCAGTAGCTTGATCCACTTCCCGTGCAAGATGGCAAATGATTGCCCACAAATGGCAAGCAAATTCCTTGCCTGGCAGTCTAGGTTGTGGCACTGAGGTTCTTCCTTTTTGTTTTATTGCTGCAGAGATTCATAAATGAGCTCCGTGCCCCCAGAAATGCAATTGCTAGCAGACTGAAAGAGGGGGAAAACAAACAAGGATGACAAAACAGGTATCACAGCTTTGGAGTACAGCTTGGAGGCTGGCTTGTGATGGGGCTGAGTGTCTATAGCATGGCTGCTTTGGACGAGGCTGGTTTGGAGAGCACCCACACTCGATTACTCATGTCCCTACTGAAGGCTGTGGACAGAGCCTGAAGGTTTCAAACAGCTCTGGCCCACACCTCTTTCTTTTTGAGGCTCTTTCCCCTGTGACTGTAGATGCCACTGCGTATGCCAACCCTCCTGGATTTCGTCCATGACAATTCCAGGGCAGTGAGAGACATTAGGACATTTTTTCATCTGGGCACTGAACCTGGAGGCTGAAAACTTGGGTGCAATTTCTCTGTGACTGGGATGAAGGTGGTGGAGTGTACATCCTCAGAAATCTTCAAAGCTCAACCAGACAAAGCCCGGAGCAAACTGATTTAATCTTTGAAGTTGGCCCTGCTTGCAGCATGTGGTTGGACCAGAGACCTCCAGAGGTCCCTCCTCACCTAAATGAGTCTGTGATTGCAGGCATGGTTTGGGGTAAGACTCATCTTTCCGGTCCTCAGGTCTCCATCTCTGGAAGAAGGAAAAGTCACCTTCCTAATTCTGCATTATCCATCCAGCCAAAATCATAAAGCAGAAAGTCAAAAAATAAAATACCTAATTCCTTTTTTCAAGGCTGGGAAGATTGTTGTGCTTGTCAGACATTTCATTTTTTGTGACATTTTCACTGAATTTTTTTCTTGAAAATGTTATTGCTTTTTAGCTTGACTGAAAAGCCTGCTTTCAGAGAGCAGAAATTCTCAATAGCCATCTTGATAACGCTTTCTATTTTTTTTAAAAAAAGAAACAATTAAAAGCACTCATTACAAATGCTGAAAATCCCTCATGTTCTGCCTGTTTTGAACCCTGCAAAATAAGAACAACAGGTATTTCTGTGTTTTTCACAAAATAGTTTTTCCCCTTTATTTTTTAAGTCCTTCCATTCAGGCTGCAAGCTTTTCAGGGTAAAAATTGCCTCTTTAACAATGTCATTTTCCAGCTCCCACTTCACCAAGGTTTTCAATTTGGATGGGAGCTCTAAGTCAGATAATCATTCAAGACCACAATGTCTCTAGTTCAAAGCAATGCTGACCATTTTAGGTCACAACTCCAAACTAAGATTTTCAGTTTATTAAAGAGCTACGTTTATGAAGGCTTTTTTTTTCCCCAGTAGCTGAGTTCACTGGTGCCCTCCTTGTGTTGTAAACTATTATTAAAAAATAATTATTTTTTCAGGGAGATGCTGTGCATTCTCTGCTTTTCATGAATTGCAGCTATCAGAAATTATTATCTTGGTGCCCAAGAGACCTGTCACGTCTGCCCTGTCCCTTAACACTTACAAACATGTACCATGTTGATGAATTTAGATGGTCATTTAAAGGCAAATTGCTTGTCCTACTTTTTGCTTCTTATTGATTGTCATGTAATTAACTGATTCATTTTGTTAATATAATCCAGAATGTCTGCAACCCACTTAATCAGCAGAGCCTGATCAGAAGACTAGGGTTTAATTAGACTGCGCTAATTGCCCCAATGAAATGATGCTTCCTCTGTCCTGAGCCATTACTTGTAGGAGCCAGATATTTTTTTTTTCTATTGAGATTTAAGCAGGGACAGAGAGAATAACATTTTGCCTCCTGCCAGAGGAAGGACTTCTCTAAGCCATGACAAAGCGGTTGAGGAGAGTCACATGCAGTTAGCTGTGACACTTCCCTTGTTAGCTCAGGAGTATCTGGTTGAGCAATGTGATAATCTGTCCACCTTGTGAGACCAGGTGTGTTTAAGGTTGTGTGCTCCATGCTGCGAGCTCCCAAGCTGGCACTGGAGCTCACTGGAGCCATAGAGGACCTGGGGCAACTTGGCACTGTAATGGGCAGGTCTGGGAAGGACCACGTGCTGCCACAAAAATAATCTGAAAACCCTGTTGCCTGTGTGTTATACTCAACCCCTGCCAGCCCCCCTTTAAATAGAGGACCTGAAGTGTTTGGGGACTGTGCACACTTCAGAAGATGTCTTCTAAGAGATGTGCTTCCACCACCCATCAAGCCAGTTTCCTCAAACCCAGGTCTCAGCGTAGAAAGCACCTCTGCTGCCAACCAGCCTCGCTCATGGCCCTTGGAGATTGTATAAATCACAAAAATCATATGCAGGGGCCAAACTGTTCTCACAAGAGAGCCAGCGCTTGGTTTCTGTGGAGCTCAGGCAGCAAGGAGAGAAGCAATTTCTCCCGCCCTGGAGAAAAACCCATTTGCAGAAAAATCTTTCTTGGTCATGCAAGCTGATAAGCAAAAATTTTTAAATGTGGTAGAGGGTGCTTGGTAGATTATCTGCTTAGAAAGTAAGTATGTGTGTATATATATTATATATATTCATATATATTCTTTCACAGCCAGAATTGCTATGGTGGGTGTTTCTCTGTAGATCATAAAAGTGACGTGATGGAGGTAGCCGTTATGGGAAAATGGTTGCAATCCTATTTATTTCAGACCTGGTCCTGCAACTGGACTTGCATAAAGGTGTATTTATACCCATGAGCAGCACCCCTGAATGCAGCCCCAGTGCTGGGAGGTTGGTGGGACCCAAAGGGATCAGGGCCTGTCCCTGGTCCATAAGGCTGAGATCTGCCCTTGGATTTGTTCTGCGGCTCTCTGAGTGCTCTGTAAATGCCTGAGCTTGGCAAGGAAAATTGCAACTGATTTCTTGCAAAAATGGACCTTCAGCAGGGCTAAACCAATTTGCAAAATCAAGCTGAATTTGGGAGGTCATTTCGGCCTCCCCTCCTCCCCTTAAGAAACGAGGGATGCGTTTTTGGAAGTGTCAACACAGCTTGACTCTGATGTCTCCTAAAACCAGGCTTTTTAATGTTTGCAGGTTGTGCTGTTGGCTTGCCTGTGCTTATAAAGGTGAGGGAGAGAAGACTGGCTAATTAGCTTGTAAACAAAATAGAACATTTTGCTTTGCATCAAATGAAATATTTTGGGTTGCTGAGTCAGACTCACACATGTTTTAAAACATTTTGGCAAAAAAATTAAATTAGAAGCAAAGGTGGTGCAGGGGGGAAGTAGCCCGTGGGGACAGCCTTCCTCTTGAAAGAAGGGCTGGCTCTTGAAAGCAGTCCCATGGAGTGGTAAGCAGCTGAAGCACTCAGGTTGCTGATGGTTTTCTCGGAGCAGGGGGGGATATCACGTTGTAGGTGAGTGATGCTAAACCCAGGCTGATGGGTGAGCCTCTGCTTCCAGATACTCTTTAGCCAGTGCCACGAGCCTGAAAAAGAATCAGCTGCTTAATGTCAACTTAGGGACAGAGAGACTGTGATTAGTGCTGGATGCAGCAACAATGTTGAAGGAGAAAGCCCGGGGCTTAGTCCCTGGAGGAGATTGTTGCATTTCCTGGAGGCCACCCATCTTCCTGCTTCCCTGCTCATCCCACGTCCTCCTCCTGTTTCTGCATCACCGGTCCCTTCTCCACCTCATGGCTTTCAAGTCATGGCGTGTGGCTTAGCATGGTGCAGAGGTCTCTGGCTTCAAGGGGAGGTCATCTTGATTTCCAACACAGGGGCAAGGAGGTATTTGGAGAGGGAGGCACCAAGCCCATGAGGAAGCAGGCAGGTGTGCAGCATTTCTGGGGCTCAGAGCTCACTGGAGTAGCAGCTGTGGAGATTTTTCCCTGCTCCTTTTGCCTTTGCTGCTTTAAGGAAATAGGATTTTGTGGGTCTTTTTTTGTAAATAAACAAGATTAGCAAAGATTTATTTTTTCTCTTCTAACAGTAATAAGGATTAGGTACCACTGGGGCCAAAGGGACAGCAGTCATAAATGAATCAAAAGAAACTGTGAAATCTAATATGTAATGCGTGATGGTGAAGGGCTCCGAGACCGAAGCAGTCAGTGGCCGCCCAGCTGTGCCACCCTGCTGCGGGACATGAGAGCTGTGCCTTGCGTGTGCTTACTGCACAGAGGGGTTCAGGCTGAAGCCAGTGCTGTATGGCTGCATCGGAGGGTACTGCAGGGATGGCTGGGTGGGATGTGGGTCAGTCCCATAGCCACAGCCCTTCGCGGCCGGGCACAGTGCTCGAGCGCTGTGGCAGCTCAGCAGCCAGACGGCCGGGGGTGGGAAGCGTGTCATCAGTCTGGGCTCATGACTCAGTTTTCTTTCAGGTGATATTCATGCAAACGTGCCAAAGGCAGCAGCAGTGCTGGGATCCTCACTGCTGAAGCTCTGCCTCCGTCCAGCGTGCAGTCCAGCTGCGTGTTGAACGGCACCTGACCTCCAGAAAGGAAAAAGATTTTTCTCCCTGAAGTTAATATTTTTAAAGCACTTAATGTTTCCTCTCTCAGTAAGTGGCTTTGGTGGATGGGCAGTTGAGCTGTCTCTGGTGGTGATGAAATGGGATCACAACTCCATCTGACAGCAACTTGGTATGATTGTACTCAGTTTCCCTCTCGTGGTTTGCAAAGGAATTAACTGGAAGGATATTTAACTAATTACTTTCTCAGCTGAATATGGCCAAGCTATGCTGGTGCATGGGGGTCTTCATCGTGCAGTCCTGGTCCCTTCAGAGCTTCACCTGAGAAGATCCAGGTGGCACCGCCGAATTTTGTTAAAGCTGTAGCTCTGCCCTTCTTACCGTGATTACAGATTTTCACCCCCGCTTTTCGTTGCTGAATGGCTGAAGCTGTTAGACGAGGTCTAAGGTGTCCTTCCATCAGGAGACATTTTCTTGCATTATCTCTCCCTCATGGTGTTTTCTGCCTGCTACAAAGGTCACAAGCTCTCTTAGGCAGGACCTGTCCTTACTCCTGCCTGCAAAGAGCTGGATACGAGGCCCCAGTTCCTGCAATGCATTTCTTAAAAGTTTTTATGGGGAACTGGGGAGGGCCTGCGCTCCACAGCAAAAGGAAGGAGCCTCAAGTAAAAAAAAAAGGGATGTAAAAGAAGGAAGATCCCACAAATTAGGGAGATCACTGGAGAGCCACCGCATCCACCAGGGACTGGGTGGAATAGTGGTCCCACTGCGGTGTGGTGGTGGTTGACACTGAGAGAGTGCCATGAGTTCATACCATGGTGGTGGGTGGAAGATGATTTTTTTTTTTTTACTGTTTTTTTTGCCTAATTCTGTAGAGTCCCTGAGGAAGACGTTTGGCATGCTCCCCTTGCCTTGCTCATACTGGAGGGACTCAGCATCCTGCAGAGATGGCAGGGGAAATCACAGGATTGTTCCCCATGGTGATTATCCTGTGATCTCTCAGGGCGGTATAAATGGGAGCTGATTACAGCCAGAAAAGGAGTAAATTGTGTAATTAGAAAGGGAGAAAAGGGGACAACTTAACCTCTGCCTGAAGGTGCCAGTTTGGAGAGAAGAGTGGAAAAGAGAGCGCCGAGCGGCGCCTGCACTGGGACCCACAGCACTAGAAAGGGCCATCGCTGACCTTGTCCCTGGCTGCTCCTGTCGCCTCGGGCAAGCCCTTTGGTCTTCCCCTCCGGAGAAAGAACAAAAAATTTCTTTCTGCTGTATGTCTTAGTTTCTTTGGGAAGAAAGGGGATCTCCCCCATGCATGCCCACCTAGCCCCAGGCTCGCAGCGTGGTTGGCTTATGAGTGGGCTGGCTGTGCTCAGGCGTTAGCATCACCCCAAATTTCCCACTGTGACTTGTCAAGAATGGTTAGGAGAGAAAAGCTGTCGCAGGATGGAGTCCTCAGCGGTTCTGTGTTGGGTGTAAGATGACTAAGACCTTTCTTGTTGCTCTAAACAGAGCAGAAAGGAACATTTCGCCTCCCCTTCCTCTTATTATTGACCCAGCCTGGCCTGGGCCAGAAAATGTGTCCGTTCCCATGGCAGGCAAAAAGCACGCAGCAGAATTGCTCTCAAAGCCGTGGTGAGGGAGGCTATTAATGTGAATATTATTCATGCCAGGAAAAATAGCCAATTACGTTCCACTCTCTGCCCAGTGAGCCAGTAATTGCAACATCTAACATTCATCACTGAGCTCTGAAAGCACTTCAGGAATAAAATACTGACAAATGGATTCAGGCTTAAAAGAAAAGACAGGGGAAAAAGTAAAGTTAAGGTGCTAGATATTCAGGAGGTGTAAATGACTGCAGGGAATCTATGCCCACTTACACCTCATGTCCTAAAGACGCAAGAATTTGGCTTTGTCTTATATCCACTCTATTTTATGGTCCATGTTTTAAAGGTGCATAAATGTTTTAACATAGATGTTTAATAAACTGAATAGAAAAATAGTATGTAGCTTGAGGTGGGGATACTGCCAAAGGAGCTTCTTGTGTTTCTTGGTGTTTAAGAAGGTCAGCTGTGCAACTGGAAATGACTGAAGTGTTTTTGCATTTAATTTCCCAAGTTTAACCACTGAAACAACCAGCAAAGGGGAAATCCATCCTTCCTTTTCTCCTTTCCCTCCTTGGAGGAGAAAGAAAAGACAAAGTCCTTTTAAGAGCTGCAGTGCATTACATATTGAATTGTTTGCTTCGCTGGACTACACTGAAGGCCATGTTCACTCCCTGCCTGTCCCCAGGTGCTCCATGGACGGCACCTGGAGATTTGAGGAGTTTCCCAAGATCTATTAACGCTGTCAGCCACTGACACCTCTGGGAACCCACTGGCTCCGGAGGACACGCTCTGAGTCCTGCGAGAGGCACATCTTGTATCACAGGCTGTGTGGGAATCTCATCTTGAGGGTGCCTTCCCTGCCCGCCGACAGAAGAGTTAACTGCATGGATCAGAGGGCTTGGCTTATTTCATGGAGTTGTTTGGGGTTTCCCCTGTGTAGCCAGAAGGAGAGTTTAGCGGTGTGTCTCCAAAATGCTGTGGTTTTGCAATTTGTAGAAAGTCTGTCCTTTAAATTGCTTGGTGAGCACCAGTCCTCATTTATCATGTCAGCTGTGATCCATGGAACAGAACAGCCTTGCTCTTTCCTGAGGATTAGCCCACCCTTCTTTGCCAAGGAAAACAAATCTACACTCAAATTGGTACTGCTCCAAGTTTGCTTTTCACCCTGAACCCCCCCAAATGCCCTTTAGGATGTACCGAAGGGATCGCCTTTCTGTTCTGTGAGTGCACAAACTGATGCTGGTCCATAATCAAGGGTAAGTATGTAAAATAACATAAAATTGTGCAAAAGTGTCAGTCTATTTTGAAACGTGATTGTAAAGGGAAGGCCCCTCCCTCTCCACAACTCTCCTTCCTCGG
>NW_009226153.1:7532-11327 GCF_000690835.1 Fulmarus glacialis | reverse complement strand
GGTGCATGTCCGTAAGGGGGTTCCCTGGGGTGGAGGGACAGGGTGAGGGGAGAAAATGCCTCTTCGCTCTGACTGGGCCCGGGGGCTGGGCTGGGGGGGAAGGAGCGGGATCTCGTAACCCGTGGAAACGAAACGTGCTGTCGGCACTTCGCATAATGCCTAACGAGGTCCCTCCGCCTGGTGAATCCCTCCCTCCCTCTCTCCTTCCTCAGTAGCCTCTTGTGTTGCTGGAAGCGTGCGGAGCGGAGGGGCGCGTGGTTTGTCTCCCCCTCCCCCTGCCCAGTAGTTCTCCTCGGTGTTTTAATTCATGAAGCGAAGCGTGTCTTGATGGGCGATTTTCGGTCCCGTTATTTTGACGTGATTAGGGGAAGCATACATTAAAACACGGCCTGAAAATGTTGACCTTCAGCGCATGCTGCAGTGCCCATCTCTGTGGTGCTGGCTAGTGGGAGTGCTGCCTGAGGTGGGTGTTCGGGGATCGTGTTTGGCTCCTCCGTTTGTCTCTAAGAGTTGGTTAGCTGCTGTTGTTATACAATGGAATTTGCTGGTTCTGTGTTGTGACAATATTTTTAAAATAACTGGTGTGGTTTTCTGGTGGCTGAGCTGGCTTCCCCCTTCCCTGTATTTCTTAGTCCAAATGCAAACTACAGCCAAAAAAACATTAAGGTCATTGGTATCTGTGTGTTGTTATTCTAATGTTTCTAGACACTTCCCTGCCCCAGCCTCCAAAAGAAAAACTTATGAATGGCACGTAGAGTTTTTTGCAATTTGTCTCCTGGATTGAAAGTTTTTGTGTTTCATTTGGTTTAAGTATTGATTTACTCTGGCTCATTTTTCCATGAGTCAAGATTCTAAGTCATGAATATTCTCTGCATAACCCGAGGATTTGGATTTAGAATGTTACATGCTTAGGCATAGCATGAATTATATCCTCAGGCATAATACTGGATGCCAAATAGAGTACATAGGCCCTCACTCTGAACTGATTAATTTATTGCTGTGTAGGTACTGCTGTTGAGTGTTCAAGTTCACCTTCCAAATACAAGCAGTTTGCTGATTGCCAGAGACAGAGAAGTAAGGGTTTGTTGCTTTGGGTAGGGTTAAATGCATGTTGCATTTTTATCATTTTGAAACATGTTAGAACCAAGACGACTATTTGTATGTACTTTGAACCAGAATCTGTAATATTTTAGAATTTAAAAAGTCGGATCTGTAGCTGCTCGAAAGTGAGAGAATGAGCATTGTTCAGCAATATGCTTGTACTGCTTATGTGTGTCACTACATGATCTCTCTAAGGACCTGCATTTTTTATTGACTTGATTTGTTATTTAGTTTGTAATGCTGTTAGCTGTACTAAATGGGTAGATATTCAGGGTTTTTGTTAGTCTACATAATTTGGGAGTTTACTTCAAATCTCTCTTTATTCAGGACTGTTATTTTTCTCATGAATTTTTATTGTATTATTATGAGAATTTCTCAAGTGTGAACTTTAACAGTGAAAAAACAAACAAACACCAAAGTAAAGACCTGCTGATAGGTAGAGGCATAAAGTCTGTCAGCAATGTGAATACTACTTACTAATATTCTGCACCCAGTTCAAGATGTCTATATCCATTTCAGAGCATATAGCAATTTTATAGTCGTCTGTTTTCAGTACAGGATTCTTTTTGATTTTACTTGCAGACAAATGTTCAGAGTAAGGCATATAAAGTGTGTGACATCTACTTAAAGAGGACAAAGGTTATGGTTTGGGACTTTTTATTACGTAGAGGAGAGAGGAATAGAGCTTAGTTCTCTGGGTTGTAATTAAATTGCCTAAATCACGGGACTATCTGTTCTTTTTCTGTAGTGTGATCCCTCCTCCCCACCTACCAGCTTCTGCAACAAACGGTGCAAGCAATGTCAGTGACAAGTTATGCAGCTTTCTCCTACATTCTTTGCTGTACATATACAAGAGAGCAGTCAGTATCCTAGTGTGAACAGGAGTAACTTCTTGACCCCCCAAAAAAACACATGCAGGGACAATGCTTTGTTAATGCTGTTTGGCGTGAGCAGAGTAGTGTGTAAATAGAGCAGAGGAATGAAGGATTAATGTATTTCTCTCTGATCGATGTTTGAAGAGTGATGCATAAAAAGTGAGTGGGTAGAGAGTGAGCCAAAGGAATGAAAAACTGTGGAGGAAATGTAGGATGGTGCTGGAAGGTTGTCAAAACCTGAGATTCGCTGTCTGCTGCGAAGTGGGCATGTTGTAACCTGAATAAAAACAGAGTTGGGTTTTGACCTAAATTTCTATGCATGCAAATAAGCTTGGACTCAAAGTTTATGTTGCCCTTGGCTTAAGGGTTTGTAAGAGTTTGAGTGTGTGGCATGAAGGTGCATCATTACTAAACTGAGAGTGTGTTGTCTTCTTTCTCTGTGCTTTATAAAAGTGGCCTGGGGAAAATGCTTGTTCATCTGAAATGCATGAGATTTCTGCAAGGCTGGCTTGGGATAAGTGTGCATGACCTTGATTTTTCAGACTGGCCTGCATTTCAAGGCTGTGGTCAGCTTCTATAGCTTCTTTATGGAAGCTGTATGTTAAATAATAAAGTACTGTGTTTATAAATTTATGGTAAGGGTGCTTGGTGAACCGTAATGTATTTTGAAGCATATTAGGAGTGTGTTGGACCAAAAAGCTCAGGAAATGTAGGCTGGCAGAGAAAAGCTTAAGGGATGAAGCTGCAGAACACAGTACTGCAGTACATCAAGCTGTTGGATATGTGGCAGTAGCCAGTTTTAAGGTAATCTTTAACAACAAAATGCTAAAATGAATAGTGATTAAATGTCTTTCTTCTCTCTTTCCCCACTTAAATTGTTTCGGGGTTAAGCTGCACCTGGTTTGCTTGTGTTTTTCTTTGTTTCTGAAGTTGGAGAACCAGAAAAGCAGTTTTTTTACCCTAGCTTTTCTGTGTGCTTCTAACTGTGTGAAATAACTGTGTAGAACAGATTTTATTAACCTACTTTAAAATGAGCCTTATATTATGATAATAACATTAAGAATACTTTAAGCCCCTCCTGAGGAAAGATGAATGGCTCTGTCAGCTTCAGATCCCAGAGAAGTGAGAAAACAGGTGGTTTGCCTTTTTGCAGCTAGCTGTGTTCAGGCAGCAGTTCAGCTGTGCCACAGTTAGAATGGATCTAGGTATGACTTCTAGTTGTAATTCTAGGTGTTTCCATAGTAAAGGTAATTAAAAGATTCGGAAGAATAAGAGTTTCAAATACACTTCCGTGTATGGACTGCAGAGTTACTGATTAGAAATAATTATTGTCACCTTCTTTTTCCTGTTTCAGTCTCCTAAAGGGGGAAAAACAACCAAAAAAACCAATCTCACCTAAATGCCCTGAACCTTTTTTTTTTTTCCTCCTCAGAAAAATAATTTTCTGAGGTTTGTTTGTATTTTTAGGGGTGCCTAGGTATGTCAGCTTCATAAAATTCCTAGTGTGCTTTTAAAATTCCATCATCTTTAAGCCAAAGCCTCTTGTGATAAAAACCTTTCTATACCTTCCTCCCTTTCAGTTTTTTGGTAACAATAACAGTGTTTATGCAGCAAGTTATTTTTATTAATTCTTCATTGTTATTTTCAGTACAAGAGCTACAGGTTCTTCATCCAAAATGTAAATAAGCGTTGACATTCACACTGTCTTGCTTCAAGAAATGTTAAAAGTTTAACTAAATTTAAGTGGCAACTTGACAAATGAACAGAAGAGAAAGGTTTTTAAGTATAAAGGCACTATTTCTGGCTCAGAAAGTGTCTG
>NW_009226153.1:0-7510 GCF_000690835.1 Fulmarus glacialis | reverse complement strand
AGAGCGTTCTGGGAAATACTGCTATTTACTTGCCTGTTCATGCACTTTCCGCAAGATGTTCACTTTTGACTGCTGTAGAAGTGTTCTGGCCTAGAGGATCCTTTGTTCTGATCCAGCATGGCTGTTCTTTTGTTCTTGCACACTATATAGATTACTGTCTTCCCTATTATAACTCACTTTCCTTTTACAATAAACTGTTGTAACTATTTTATGTGTGAGCTCTGTTTTTGGTAATTGCAAAACATTAGGTTGCTAAATCAAAGACAGTGGAAAGGCCACATAGCCTCTGCTGCCTTCCATTTGCAGCTTCTGTGTAGGAGATTAATTTTCCTCAATTTGAATTTTTTTGAAAGTTTGTGCTCACTGTTACTGTTTGAGTTAAGTTTGATAAATAGTTTGCAGTAACTTACGGCATTTAATTATTTAAAGGATCCTTGGACCATTACGATCATGGCTATTCTATTTTAAAATATCCTGGGGATAAATGTCATGATTCTGTGGCATATTACAAGCTCAGTCCTTGGGTACAAGGACAGAAGACTTTTAATTTGTGAAAAAAAAGTCGTCATCTTCTCACTCTGTAGGTCAAAGGCTGTGTCAGGGCTATGTAATAGATATATGGAGCTGCTTTAGAGAAGTCCACTCGTATCGACAGTGGAACTATTGGTACTGGGAAGTCACATGTAGCAACTTCTAGTGAATATGTGGATACTAAGTTTTTTTTTCTCATACACTCCCAAAATCTTGCTATTAAGCATGTGTGGAGGAGTTAGAGTTGGTTTCCTTTGGACATCCTGCTACGGGTGATTTCTCGCTGTTGTACTTTACCTAACTTCCTAGGAAGTCATTGTTGCAGGGAGAAGCTTCAATTTGGATAATGTTATTAAATCCTAGTGCTGTTAACTCAGACTGTACAGTTAAAATGACTGCAGTTCTGTTTTCTCAGTCTCTAAGCTTCTTTGTTCTTTCTTTCTGTGGTCTTTGCAAGGCCTTTTCTATTAGGTGGAAAATAACTGGTAGTTAACCATAATGTATAGACTGCTCTATCTTTGGGGAGCAGTTTGAGGTACTCAGTTTGTTAGTTTTTTTGGGTTGACCTCATCACTTCATGAATAGCTGAAGGATTTATTAGGACAGCTTTTTGGAATAAGGATTGACAACAGTGAATCCTTATTTTTTATGGATCTCTGTGTTACATTGTTTCAGCCCTTCTGTGGTTTTGGAGCTATGCTTTTTAGACATGCTTTCCAGAATTCTATTTAAATTTAAATTTTTATATAGAGGTAAGGTGGGGTGTTTATACAGAGTCAGAGGAGGTAAGGAAAGGTACTGTAATTTCCAAAGGCTGAGCTTACAAAATCTAATTTTGGATCTTTGCTCTGGTATCAGTCACATCCAAGATGGTTGGTTGTCCTTGTCAGTTACTGCATGACAAATGTCAGCGTTCACCTTTCTGTCTTAACTGTTGTCTCCCCATTAGTGTCAACAGCCTCTAAACAGGAGAAACATATTTCCATCAGTGGCATTCCAGAACAGGTAAATAGATACTGCTTATGGCAATTGTTATCTTTCAGGTATCGTTATAGACCACTCAGGCCAGTGTATGTCATGGGAAGTTTCATGTACCAGTTTCGTGTTTGAGTAAGGTGCCCTTTTAGTCAACTGTCATCTTTGTTCCCCAGAGATACAAAAGACTACTGATGTAGTGAATACATTTAAATATTGGGGCTTGTGTTATGAGTGGTGTACAAGGCTTTGATGTCAACTTTTACATAGTGGCATCTTTTGTGTTTCTGAGATAGAAAATGGATATATGTAGCTTGGCTACATTTTAAAATTTTGCTTAAATTCTTTTCATGCTCCCTTTCTTGAGGGATGGGGCCGGGAGGGGGGAGGATGTGCCAAACACTGATGAACAAAGCCAGCAAGGCATGTAATATAAAATACTGCATCCTATAATAATTTGACCTGGCTATTGCTTTTGTGATGATACACCTGCCTGCATTGGTGGAGCATTATTTAATTAAGTGGTGTTGTATGTGGCTAAAAGTAATCATATGTGTGCCTGAAGCTATGTAGTCAAAAACTCTTTTACCTGTAAACTCTTTAAATTGAGGACTTCGAGTTTGTCCATATAGATTTGTTAATGCGGGGTAAGTTTCCACGTGTATGTGTGCACCTGACTATTAATACCAGAGATGATACATTAGGAAGCATCACTTCAATGTACTGAATTTGAGATGTAGAGGGAGAAATTCTGTGAGAGAATGTTTAATTTCATGAGAAGAAGACATAAAGATAATAAAATGACTCTATACTACGTGAGAACCATCGCAGAACAATTTTAATCTCGGGTTTCCTAACCCATCATTAAAATGATCTTCCTTTTTTTTTAGGGAAAAGTTGTTTTTATGGTGATCTTCAGCTTCCATATTCCAATTCTTGGATACAGAGAAGCTTGACTGTGAATGTCACAACTTCATTTTGACAAAATTGCTAACTCACTTAAGCTGATGTGTTTGGGTTTTATGCCTAATTGAGTCTTCAGCTATGGTCAGTACAAGGTGATGACGGCATCCACAAATTAGTTGGTATCAGTAAAATCTGTTTGTTTGTTTGTTTTCCCAAGCTTGTTTTAAGCTTCAGTATATTACCTGAAACCAAACTCCTGGATGTGTTCAGGATGTATAGTTCCAGAATCAGATAAATGTAGTTTACTTTTGAAGAGGTGTATTGAATGGACTGTCTTTTTTAGTGCCATCGCTTTCATAAGCCAATAAATGCTTTGTTTATTGGAAGTATCTATGCATGGAATTGTTCCCTCTTCGTGGACAGTAACAGATCTGACAGTAATAAACGTTTAGGTTGCACAAGCATCAGACTGTTCTGTGTGTTGATTCTACATTAGTATAGAAAACTAAGAGCCTTCTGCTCTTGAAGTGAACAGAAAGTGAGGCTTGAAAATTTTGGGAATGCTTGTACTCCCCCGTTCTATTTTTAGTTGCACTGTTAGGCAGCTTCTTAAGAGACAGACATTTGGATTTTCTTATCAGATGATAGCATGGGTGCAAGAAGAGTCTCCCCTCAAATTATGGGATTGCTGTAGATCCTAAACCCCATTCTTTTTCTTCTTTTCCTCAATTAGTATTAATGCAACATAAATTTCTAAATGCCTCTATTGGCATTATTTATTCATCCATTTGTCATAATGGTAGGAATTTCCACAAAGAACCACTACTTTCTTTTTTTTCTTTTTATCAATAGCTTACCTAATTAAGAGTGATTTTTACTGTGTTTGGTTGATCTTTCTAGCAAGTGGAAACAAGTGAGAGACATTGTTCTAAAACTGTTGTTTGGGACTCTTTTCCTTAGTTGTCTTTCTCTTGGTGTCTAAAATGCATTTTGGGTTTCACTACTATGCTGTCTACTGATGATACTTGTTTGTTGTTTTCATTGTGTGCTTAAGGCATGGGAGATTTTTCAGTTGCAGTGATTTATGTTTTTAAAGTATAATGGATGGAAAGGAGGAAGTCAGTTACAGGTTATGAATGTTTTTAGTGATGTTATATTAAAAAAACCAACAGACTGAGAAACTATTCAGAAATTCAGTGTATTTAATTGCAATTTATTCTTTCTGAATGCTTGTAAAAAGGCTATGGTTAGGTAACTATTAATTTTAGTCTTAAACTGTTAACATTGTGCACTAAGTAGCTTTCTGAATGAAAATTTGAATGAAAGATATCATAAAATTACAGTGTGATTTGTGCAGGGGACATTGTACCCAGAAAATGGTATTAGTTCACTGGGAATTTGGAAGCATTCTTTGAATATCCATGTTATTGATAAAGAACTGAATGTTTTGTATTCTGAATCTCAAATAAGTGCATCTTCCTTGAAAGTAAGTGGAAAGAGGATTATACAGTGGCTGAGGAATAATTTTATGGTAGGCTGACTTTAGGAAACTTTTTTATTCCCCATGGAAACATGCTTAAAACCTGTTCCAATCTAGTTAGAAATGAGAGCAAGGGAGTTGAACTGTGTGACAAATGTGAGTATTAGTAAGGCCACTGTGATGTGTACTATAGGTTTTTATCCTCATCTGTTTGTGGCATCTAAAGTGTTAGAGAGATGCAAGGTTTTACAGCTTTATTCTTCACTTCCTCCACCCCGCCAACCCACTGAAGTTTCATGGCAGAATTTATGGCGGTTTTCCCTTTTTATGATATTAATGTATTGCTAATTCTTCCAACTCTTGGCATTTTTTTCCCAGAAAAAAGCTATTTCCTTATGGTAGTGCGTGTCTGAATTGAGTAATTATAGTACTGGAGATGGAAAATAAGAAACAGGGAATGCGTATGTTTGAAGAATAAAAGAAAAGAACAATCACGTGTTCTTTTTGATCACTAACAAATTCTCAGTGAAACAGCTGGATCTTAATTTTACACCTAGTTAGTACAGATGAATGCTTTCATTCTAGTCTCTGTGCCTTTCATTAAATGTTTTGCTGATTAGTCTTCTAAAACGAAAAAAATCAGTTGTTGCTGTGCATGATAAAGTGGCTATCCTAGTTCAGCAGATTTTACTTTATTATCGATAGATGAAACTGAGAGATAGCTCCCTTTGGTTCAAATTTTAAGGCTTCTTAAAAGTGTCTCCGCTCCTCCCCCCTTTCTTGTTTAGATAAAAGTCCCAAACTATAAATCCAAAAATTTTAATATATTTTGTCTTTTTGGGTTAGTTAGCGGCTCTTTCAAAATACGGGTAGGGTTTGATACAATGCAGTAAAGTTGAGCAATTTATTTTCTGCGTACTGCCTCTGTTTTATTTCAGTTTCCCACCAACTGCAGGAAATAATATTGCGTATTTTATCAGTTATTCATATATGGTGTATATATATTGCTGAAAGCAAAAACTGGCCAGCTTCAGAGAAAGGTAAAATACTAGATAGCAAAATTTGAGGCTTCTTGTTCCTGGATGTAGTTTTTCCTGATGTGAAACCATCTTATATGGGTGTTTTGGGGAGATTTTTTTTGGCTGTGGGTTTTGGTTTTTTGGTTTTAGGCTTGAAGTTCTCTGGGTACTTGAGGAAAATTGCCTGCATGAACTTGTCTGCTAGATTTCTGTTCTCTGGTCTTTATAGAAATTAATTTAAAATAAAGAAATGAGTGCAGCAATGATGTCTCTTTTCAAAATAAATTAATGTATTTGCACAGTAAATTTAGCAGTAAAAATAATTCTTGGTGTGATAGAAATAGTGTACCACAGAATAGCCAAGATTGGAAGGGACCTCTGGAACACATGTAGTCCACCCCTGCTCAAAGCAGAGTCAGCTACAGCATGTTGCTCAGGATACATTCCAGCCTCGTTTTGAATACCTCCAAGGATCCACAACCTGCCTAGGCAACCTATTCCAGTGTTGGACTACCCTTTCAGTAAGAAAGGTTGGGTTTTTTCTTTGTGGTTTTTTTTTTCCTCTTTTCTTCTGAAGTTTAAATGGAATTTCCTATATCTCAGTTTATGCCCTTGCATCTTGTCCTTTCACTGGGCACTACTGAGAAGAGTCTGGCTCCGTCTTCTTTACTCCTTTCCATCCGGTATTCACACATGGTAAGATTTCCAACCCCACAGCCTTCTCTTCTCCAAGCTAAACAATCCCCACTCTCTCAGTCTCCCCTCATATGTCTGATCTCCAATCCTTAACCATTTTTGTGGCCCTTCACTGGTCTTGCTCCAGTATGACCATGTCTTGTACTGGGAGCCCAGAACTGCATGCAACACTGCGGATGTGGTCTCACCAGTGCTGAGTAGAGGGGCAGGATCTCTTCCCTTGGCCTCCTGGCAATGCTCTTCCTGATGCAGACCAGGATACTGTTGCTGTTCTTTGCCACAGTGGCACGTTGCTGTCTATGTTCACCTGGATGCTAAGGGCTTCTCTTTAAAGGCACTTGCCACCCAGTCAATCTACAGCCCATACTGGTGTATAGTGCTACTCCTCCACAGGTGCAGGACTTTTCGTTTGCCTTTGTGGAATTTCATGAGTTTTCTGTTGACCGATTTCTCCAGACTGCCAAGGTTCCCCTGAACGGCAGCACAAACAACTAGTGTACCAACCACTCCTGCCAGTTCTATGTCATCAGCAAACTTGTTGAAGGTGTGTATCGCTCCATTATCCAGGTTATGAGTGAAGATGCTAAGCAGTATTGGCCCCAGTATGGACCTCTGGGTAGTGACTGTCCTCCAGCTGGACTTCGTGCTGCTGATTTCCTAGCCTCATCCCTGTGCTCTTGGACAATGTCTCTATATTCCTCCTGGGTCACTTGACCCTGCTTCTACCTTTTGTATGCTTCCTTTTTATGTTTGAGTTTAGTCAGGAGTTCCTTGTTCACCCATGCAGTCTTCCTGCCACCTTTTCTTGTGTTCTTGCATGCCAGATCATTCTTGAACTTGGAGGAGGTAATCCTTGAAAATCAACCAGCTCTCCTTGATCGATCTTGTCTCTTGACTGTTTCCCCTGGAATTCTTCCAAGCAGATCCCTCATCTATCCACTCTTCCTCGAGCCCTTCACCAGTAGGATTGAGGAGAAAACCACCCGGGCCCCTGTGCTCTTGACCTTCATGCCAGGGCCATGTAGTCATGCATGATGTGCTCCAGGTCTCTCCAGCTATTTCAGTGGTGCCTGATGTGGAAGAGTAGCATGGCATAATAGTCCAAGCACTGAACAAGCCTCAGCAGTCTTTCCAAAATGTCCTAGATTGGAGTCCCTGGCAAGCACCAAGCTGTCTGACAGCAGGTCGGGCCAGCAGATTTGGACTTCTGTCCCTCACAGGGCGGGAGTCTCCCACTGCTACCACTTGCAGCTTCCTCCTGGTGTTGTCATAAAACTGATGGTTTGTGTACCCTGTTTCTATACGAAATAGATTTACTTATGTAAGTAGTACAAAAGTTTGAGCAAGAAGTTGATGCACCTTCTTGTAGAAGATAAAGTTGTTTTGTTCCTTAATGTGGTAGGTTACACACCTAACCTGAGATGTCCAAACTTCTCAATTGCTTCTGATGAATACATATGAAGTAGTCGATGTTTCTGTTACAGTCTTCTGAAACTAATTTCTGTAGGAAGTCGACATTTTTGTGTGAAAGGAACACCGGATAATCAACACACATGTTAACAATGAACAAATCTGCAGTAGTGGTCTCAGAAATAATGTCATACCTCTCTTTTCTCCCTCTATTTTTATCTTTTATTTTTATCAGTTGAAAGAAGTCTCAGTGTCTTGTTGAGAATGTGAAAGTGTGGTGATGTGTAGTTACGGGGCAGAGGAAGAAACCATGAAAACAACTCCTCAAATGGCAGTGGCCTTGAAGTCTTCCTCTCTGATTTCAAGTGTTCTTAATTCTGTACTGTAAGATGCATTGATTGTGCTATAAAATTTAATTTGTGTTTGAAGTTCTGACTTGGATGCAAATAATTTGAGAACATATCAGCTGAATAGGGTCAGATCATAGGCCTGT
>NW_009226152.1:58447-68329 GCF_000690835.1 Fulmarus glacialis | reverse complement strand
CGCGCCGGGACACCCGCACCGCCGCCCGGCCGGGGCAGGTCCTCCGAGCGCCCCAGCCTGACGGCGCGGGCTGAGGCTCAGAGCTGTGGCTCTGGTCGCTATTTTTTATTTTTTCCCCTGGGCTTTGTGTAGTTTAAGACTCATTTTCCTACGTGTGTATGAGAGAGCGAAGGTATTTGTAATTAAAGTTTTGTGGCCACATGCACACAAACCCCCATGTTGCATGGTACACGCTTAGGAAATCACAGGTGATGGTAAGGTCCCTGATAATACTGTCATCGCTATTGGGGAGCATTCGATAAATGGGTCGTTAACGTGGTACGTTGGTAACCAGTGTCATTTGGAGGTAAGAGGTCTGCTACTTTAGGCCTGGTCCTCAGCCACCTTGATCAGGCCAAACTTCCTTTGGTTTTAGTTGCAGTTTTGCCTGTTGAAGCGAGATCTAAGGCTCTTACCAACATTAGAATAATTTAAAGTGTTGCCTTAATGACAGATGGAAAGAGAGATTTGTCAGGCAACAAGGTATGTGTTGCATTGAATACAGTCCTTCAAACCTTACCTAGTCATTTACACTGTTATATTTCCGTCAGTTTTGTCAGTCAGCGCTATTGGTGGCAACTGGTTTTAGCATTTATAAAATATTGGTAAAAATCTGGATGGATGGTTGCAGCTGTCACAGAATTTTTTTCTGTATAGACAAAATAGCTCTATTTTGCAGTCCTTTTAGTGTGCAAACCATGTGGTTTGCTTTAGTCTATAGCTTACTAGTAAGAAGTGATGAGCTGGGAAGCGTGCTAGGAATAGCTATGGTCAAAACCATGAACTTTTTCTTTTTTGAAGTGGCCAGGCACGTTTGAGGTGCTAATGCATGGTATTTCTTACTCACTGTGGATCTGCACCGTACTCTGGTGTCGTAGGCGAGGTGTGGTGCATATTACAGGGAAGAGCAAAGTGGGCATCTTCACACATCCCCTCCTCTGGTGGCTTTGGACAATTTTAAGAATTACCCCCCAGTCCTAGTGCCCTGCACCCACCCAGCTTGCTTTGTCAAGGGGTCTTCTGGGGCGCGTGGATCTGTTCATGTAGATTGGTTTGGTTTCCAGCAGTATTTTGGTGTCTGCATGTTAAATTTTAACCTTTTAAATAGACTTTTTGTAGTAACCTTATGTTTTGAGAGCAGGATGAAAGGATGTGCCTTAGCACTTAGTGATTGGAGCGTGGAGATTAAACTGGGGGTAGGAGTGTTTGAGCAGCAGTTTTTGTTCTGTTACTCACTTCCCGTGTGACCTTTGTTGGGTCTCATAGGTCATAGTCTTTAAAAAACCCTCTCTTACTGTTGGCTTACCTGGATCCGCTCCTCCAAGGTGTGGGTGTCTGAAGTCTCCAGCATTAGAAATGGATGAGCACTTAAAAGTATGAGCCTCAATGTTATGTTTCCATCGCGGAGTCTGAAAAACTACTTCGCAAGTCCGCTTGCCACCCAATGTGTAAGGAAGTGTCCTCAGTCATATGGGGAATATTTATGAAACCTCTATCTTAACTCTTTGAAGAAGCGTTTCTAGCCCTTTCTGGCAGATAGAGCCTTGGAGGGAGCTGACATCCTGACGCTGTGCGGAGTCTCGGGTCCCAGGCCTGTTCTCTGCCTGTCGCTTGTTGAAGTACGAGCGCTGGAGCTGAGGGCTTGCAGTCGCTCCCGCTGCTGCTGTGTTGGACCTGTAGGACAGCGAAGGGAAGCAGGTCTCCCCCACGCCGGCGCCTCAGGAGGAGGTCCCTTGCTAGACGCAGGCACTTGGAGCTGTTTGTGGGAGAGGAGAAAACGAAAGGCAGAGGCTTGGGGTGGAGGTAAAGTAGCAGAGATGGCAGCAATACCTTTCCTTCTGCAAGGAGGTAGGACTTTATGAAAAAGACTGTGTGTTCAGCTTGCTTCTGGGTTCCCAAGCAGGGACAGAAAGACCAGAATTAGGCCTTACCCATGGGAGAGGAAGCCTCGGGAAAAGAGTTCACATCGGGCTGGACTTTCCCCCAGGCTTTGCTTACCTGGCTGCTCGGGGAGCTTGCAGCCTGGCTCCTGACCAAGCGGTTGCCCGGGGAGCCGGCTGTGCTGGCCGTCTGCCACGGGGCTGCCGCGGCTTGGGGCAGGCTTCTCGCTGGGCAAGCCGCTGCGGGGAAAGCCGCTGCTACCAAGGAGCATTTGTTTCCTGATAGGAAAATTAAAATTCCTGGGGGAAACATGCCGATTCTGCAGAAAGAGCTCTTTCTGGTGGAGAGTCGCTCTGATGAGGCACGTTTCTGACTTGCGCACCCTCCTGCCCTGCGGGCAGAACGCTGTGGCCTGGGCTAAACGTCCAGGCTTAATAAATGATGTGTTGTCTGCGCTAACGCATTCTGACTACCGGATGAGAATTGTGCAAAAAAGTGCTATACGGAGCACTATAATTAAAAGCCTTAGGAAGAGCCCATTATCTTCAGTGTTGGCCTTTAAACTTTAGTGTGCGCAAGGGCAAAGTGTGTGTTCCTGGGGAGGGTGGAGACTTGCCTTTTTCAGATGCCAGTTGTAGTGCTGGAAATAGGTTAATGTGTTTAAAAGATTCCTTTCTCATTCCTTTTCTGTGGGGCCTGGGGAGTGAAGCTTATGGAAGGTGCCAAATTGGCTCTTCTAGATGAACTCCTCTGTTTATCTCCCAATTACATCAGTGTCAGTAGTTGTATAAGCTTTCTGACACGGTTCCCTGTATACATGTTCCCTTCAGGCCAGGGTGCAAACGTTTAGGGGAAAGGCTTGTTCATTTGGTACTTGGCAGAGACCGCATATACGTGTGTATGCATATACGTATTAAAACATTATGGCAATTAATGTAACTTTGGTGTTGGCACCATGAGGTGGCTACATTGTCGTTGGGAGTTGGACTGAGACCAATGTTGCCTTCCATAGCATCCGCTGCATACCTGTCAGGTGTTACTATCTGGAAGTCTGCTTGGTTTGCTTTGCAACTTAAATGCGCAGAGTGCAAAATGTGCGAACACTTGCTTAGCCTCCCTGATATTAACAACAACAGGCTAAAATTTTTGCTATGCAAGAAGCTAATTGGCTTTAGCAAGCTTTTCAGGTACAAGTAGGAATTTGTTGCATTTTTCCAGAGTAGAGCTAAGCAGTGCTGGGGCTTGTCTTGGGAATGCTTTTGATGTGTAAGTAGTGCTGGAAAGAAATATCAAATTATGTTTAGAATCCTGGCATATGAAATCGATAATCCTATCATAGTAGACATAAATTATTGTGTAAATGACATACACAAAAGTTGTACTGGTGTTAGGTTGTGTTTAGTACTGGTGCACGTGCATGAGACTTCCATGAGTGCAAGCTGTTGAACAACATAGCTCTGAGTCTTCCTGAAAACTTGACAGTGGTGTCTGTTTCCTTCTCATGTTGACACTGAAGGTATTTAATTAAGATATTTTATTTTATTTCAGAAAGTGTCAGGGATGTTATTGGGAGGAAAATAAAAATTTCGGTCAAGAAGAAAGTAAAGCTGGAAACCAAGGGAGATAAAGTGGATAACAAAATATTGGTAAGTATGATAAGAATGACTCTGATTTTTATATATATATATATATATGAAGGAAAAGCCAGTATCTTTTCAGAGGGTATTAATTTTCACCTGGAAGGATTCTTTGAACTTTGTGTGTGCCATATTTTCCTGCTTTCTTGCTAGCCTGCACAGAAGTTGATGTGCAGGCGTGCACATGTACACACGTTTATCACTGAGTTATTCTTCAGAGTTTAGTGTATTGTATTGTGGACTGATGCTAAAGCAAGCTATTATTAGAACCTGTTCTTAAAATAATTTGCTGCCTTTGCTGGTTAGGTTTCCCATTTACATCTATAGGAATTTTGAGTGGACAAGAAATGCAAAATGAAGTATGTAGAATTAAATATCTTTTGAGAATCTTCTGAAGCTGTTATGCAGTGAAAAGTAACAGTAAAACTATTGTGCTCTTTGAACTCAAATGACTATTTGTACTTTTTAGTATTCTCTGCTAAGTCATATGTCTGCATTTTAAAAGAAATGCTTAATGTGTGGGACCCTCCGTTGTCATTCCTAAAACTGTAGTGGAGGAAAGTGTGAAATTAATCTCACTTAAGTATGCTTTCCTGTTTTCTCAAGAATAGTTTTGCTGGCCTCTCTTGATAAGAAGAAAGCTGTGGTAATGAGCTGGTATGCTTGCATACTATCTTGAATACTTGGATATGCAAAAAGAGAAGGAACTTTATTTCTTCGTTCTTTTGATACCTATCTATCAGGAGAACTAGAGTAACAAACACAAATAAGTACAGTGCTGCTATAATATTTTGCAAGATATTTGATATTTGGTGCTTTGTGTCAGTAAAAATGCTATTGCATATTTGAAAGTTTCATTGCCAAAGCTGTTGTTACAGATTGTAGGTACGTTCCCAATGCAGTATTTTGTCTTTAAAAACCACAACTCATTAATCAGTTCTGAATTATCTTCATAAAGTACATGTTGCTTGTCCCTGGGCAGTGAGACTGTAGATAACGGTCTACTTTTCAGTGAGAGCAGCTGCTTAAGGAATTTGAAATATTTTCTGCATAATATCTACCCATGCTATATGTAGCTCCTGGGTTTACAGTTTCTGTACTGGAAATAGGTTGAATATGTGAATGTTGATTCATTGTTTCTATTTACTTGAAAGCCATGTTTATAGGGAAGGCTGACAGTTTCACTGAAGCAGTAACACTTGATTGACTTTTTGACTTATGCAGAATCATTACTGTTATCAGTAGTGAAATATATTGTGGAAATACTGAAATACTGTTCCCATCTGATGGGACCAAAAGAATGTCAAGCTTTGAATTGTCAGTGAAGTTTCTGAGGGTTGTGCTACTCGGCAGTAAAATGCCATTTGTTCTTTGATGCAAAAATGCAGAGGATTTATATTGCAAAAAAAAAAGGGAATGTTTTCATGGTTAGAGAAATTGACTGTTGACTGCTGGGGTTGGATTTCATGTTTTCTTCTGCCACAGAAGAAAACTGCCCTGTGTGAAGCTGTACAAATCACTAATGGCTTTTTTTTTTTTTTTTTTTACAATGTTTCTCTAATTGCATGTGTGTGTCTTTATTTTATGTGGGGTTTTTTGCAGAAGTACTGAGTGTTGTCTGTTGTGGCAGAGGCCAGTGGAGACTGTGGTTCCTTCTGAGGATGCAGAGTTCTCTGAAATGCAGGGTGGTCTGAAAAAAAATGATATCAGCGATACCTTAAGTTGGGTACCTCAAACTAGTGGAGGCTTTTTGGCCTTACTGTGTCTACACAGTCTCACTTCTTACCTGCGAAGTAGAGGAGATATACCCTCCTCTCCTCAAAAGAGTGATGCTGAAAATAAATAACCTTGCTTCAGAAACATACAGGTGCTTAATGCTAAATGCCACAGGAAAGCTGCCAACAAGATTAAGAATGTTTGTACACCAAGCTGGGACTTAACAGTATCAGTAAATAATGCATATGGCCGCATTCTGACCAGGGCAGGTAAAACTGAATGCTGAATTGCTATGCCTTGGCTGAGCATGTCAAACTGAATGCTGAATGAAGTGTTGGCAGCAAAAGCAATTCAGTAATTAAAGACTATATCCTAAAGTGCATGCACCAGAGGCCCAAATGTGATAGCATGGGCAACCTTCATGCCAGCGCTCCTCGACTCCTGAGAGTTTAGTTTTGAAATGTTAATCTTCTTCTGAGCACAATCTCTTGAGCGCACGTGTGGCAATGAACTGTTCTGAGATTTTGATTTTAATTTTATTAGCAGTTGGGTGTTTACAAGCAAATTAGGTAGCGTGCATTGAGTGCAGCACTTAAGAAGGAGAAAATACCAGTTGCTCTTAGTCTAGCTAACCTCAGAGCCATGGTGGAATGTGTGCAAGGTTTTAGAGAAGGTTGATCGCAGAGGTTGGCACTGAGCCCTGGCACCCAAATCTGTGCTTTAAATCATCGCTCATCCTTCCTTCCTAGGAAAATCTGGTAAAATCAGTACCACTTTGAGAAAGGGAGATTATTTTAAAATGACTGCACTTGTCAGTGTAACGATAACACTTGATCTCTGGCCTTGTTGTTCACAGAATATTTAAGGTGTACCGAGCGCCAGCGAGACGAGCAGGGCAGGACTGGGGGTGGTAGCCAGGGACAGCTGTGCTCTGGTGATCACCGGCAGTGCCGTAGTGAGACCTGAGGTCCAGCCAGGGAGTTGGGTTGTTGGGGCAGGCTCAGCCGGGAAAATAGCTGGGCACAGCCATAACTGCGACATTGCTCAGGCTGGGGCTGAGTGCTGGAGCTTTGGAGCCATATGGAAAGCCCCAGTCAAGGCTTCTACCAGCTTTTTGGGTCACACGCCCGCACCACGTCAGCAGAGCTGGCCTCGGGTGCAGGCAGCCAAACTCCAGCGGAGCCCTTGGGCAAGCTGCGCTGGCTGGCTCTACCTGGCTCTGAGCCAGAGGCAGAGTACTGCTGCAGAAGTGGACCCCACTGTGTTTGGCTTCAATACGGTTCTCGCAACAGTAGTCTTACTGGGTTAAAATGGATAAGGACGTCACTATTTTGTAATTGGGTCGATGATTGCTTTGGTTTTGTGGGATTGTTTTGTCTAAACCTGATTTCTTATGAGGACAAGGCTTCAGGCATCATGCTGAGTGGCTGCTGTGTTCCTCCTCATACTGACAACTTCTGACCTCTCTAGTTTCAACTTAAGCCGATGGGTATCTAGAGGTCTCAGTTGTAATGATAATAGTGTCGGTTTTGGGGGGCGGGGGGGGGGGGAGCAGTTAGAAAAAGAAGAGAAACTTTACACCTACTCCCTCCCCCGAGGGCCCCACCTTTTGGAACCATAAGGGGTCAGGCAGAATGCCCTGTCCATAAGAGAGATTTCAGTGTTTTGTCTTTTTTTTTAAACCAGGCTAAAATCACCCAGGTGATTATCAGATTATCACCTACAGACAAACCCCGGCAGGAAACTGGGCTTCTTAGTTTCGGTGTTTGTGGTGCTGCTTTTTTTCCCCCCCAAAATACCCAAGGTATCTGTACAGTGTTTTTCTGAATATTTCCCATTGCAGTTTCTTCCAGTCAGATTTGTTGTAATTGGTAGCAATCATTGAGAAGTTGAAATTGTAAGATAAAGGCAATATGTGGAATACATCTGACCAGCTCGTTATGAAATACTGATGTTTTCAGGAGTGGTTTATGACAGGCCAGAATTCACGATTCCTCTAACTTTTTGTTTCTTTACTGTTAATAAAAGAGAATACTCCTAGTCTAGGTGCCTTTGAGATTAGTTTTCCTTTCCAAAATCGTATTATTTTAGACATTAAAGGTGAGGAAATATTGGCATCGCATACTTGCTGGAAATGACTATACTCTCTGTATGGCTGGTCTGGGTTTTTTTGCTTTGTTGATGTTTTTCTTTGTTTTTTTTTTTTTAATGTTTTCCTAACCTTAACGTCATAGAATAGTGTGATGTGATGTAGTGACCACGAGCACTTTATTAAGAAATCCCATCGAGGAATTTCTGTTACGCTGCTCCCCCAGGTCATTTACGTTCTCTTTGTTAAAATATCACATTGCTACTTCTGGAACCAGGAGAGTTGCTTTGGCTCCTTAAAATGAACTGTATGCCCAACGTGGATTCTCTGGGAGTAATTTGTATGTCCTTGTCACTTTCTTTGGGACATATGTTTCCATGGGCTTTTAAAACAAAATGTTTAGTGGATTCCTGTCAAATAGGTTTATATTCACTCTGTGCACATGGTCTGGGATTTCATGTTCTGTTTCTAAAGACTCACTTATAAAGGCTCAAATTCTATTTAAAAAAATCTATCTGTATTTACTTTAGCCATTATGGCAGTGGCCTCTGAATACTGCTTGAACAACCTGGCTGACTGTACTGAAGCAGTTGAGAAAAGCATATATGAGCTGCTGCGCCTGTTCAGCTGCAAGGATGGCAGTCTCCGGGTAGAGGCAGTAATATTTTGCACTGCCAAAACTATTTCTGGATTAAAAGCTCTGGCACTTTTTTTCCATTGCTCATCTTTTGTCTTGATCCATCCATGATATTCCATTTAAATACAGACAGATTACTCTATCTAGGTGCAAATGTCTTGCGTTAAAAATATGCACTTATATTAAATCACTAAGAGCGTGAAGCTCACAGGGTTGTCCAAGGTTAGTTTTACATAAAATGTGTGCAATCTCGCACATTATATCATGACAGCTGGTGTGTGATAATGATGTTAAATATGGACATTCTTTTAAAATAATGGTGTTTCCTCTTCCCTGCCCAGAACGTTGACTGTTATGACATATATCTTAAGTGTGTGTTTATGAAAATGAAAGGAAGTAGGTGCTGGTACATCCCTCATGTCAGGAAATCTAAATGAAGTGAGGTAGAGTAATCAAAAAATACTTATATGTGAAGATGTATTTTAATACATTTACAAGGCACCTCTTAGCAAACAATTGAACTGTGGCCAATAAGATTACTACAGAAAATTGAAATAAGAAGTGTACTGCTGGAAAGAGAATTTATTAATCCAGTCATGCAGTTGTATATAGTCCCAAAAGAGGAACCATTTAAAAAAATACTCATTTATGTGCAAGTTTTACTGAAATCTACGTTTACGTTATACGCTGATCTATAAGGTTACTTTTAACCAGTGGGAAGATTTACAAACTTAGCATTCTGATGCTGTGATAGTGCATGCAAATGTTGAAATCCTCTTTGAGACGTTTCCACTTCTAGGAGGGGAAACTGGTCATCAATGGAATTAATCAGGCTGAGAGGAATGCTTCCGTCTTTTTTGCGTTGGTGGGGTTGGGAATTACTTTTCTTTCCTCAATTTCCACTTCCAATTCCTACTTCCAGTTTTTCTTTTCCTTTTCCCCTTCCTTATTTCCCACACTCAAAGCATCAATTTCAGACAGAACCTTGTCTTGTGTTTAAAGTGGTGTTGACACACTGTTTAGCATAATAATATGAATAATCTCTGAGGCTCCTTTTCCTCAGGTTTGTCTGCATTAAGGGTAAGATATAATCTACTCGCTTAATTAAATTGGCCTTTGACCAAATGGAAACAGTCCTCTTTCTCTGGCTAGCCAGGCAAAATGTAGTTTTTCTACAGTCCTGGCACTTTTGTGCCCTTTGGAGTGCAGCTCTGCCCAGAGTTGTATGTTTTCATTGACACATAGAAGCATAGAAGATTTCTTGCACCATGAGAGTATAGTGTATTTGCACGCTTTGGGAGGATAGTATAAACCATTACATCAGAAGAGCAGCTTGCTTGCTCTCCCTTTCTTTGGTTTTGGGCAACTGGTACATGTATGGAAAGGTAAGAAGAGGTAACTCCTCTTTCGGTGCCCTGAAAGTACCTGCCTTTGTTCTGTCTCTTGTACTTTGAATGTGTACACCCACCTGCGGGCCTATATATTCTTATCTGTGTTCTGGAAGGAGGAAACGTAAACATCATCTCACTCTTAGCGGCTTCTGGTTTTCTGTTCACAGCTCTAACAGCTATCAGGAAAAAAGGAGTGGTGGGAGGCAGGAGTCCACTATGGCTCTGAATGGGTCATGGGATCTTTCCTTCTGTCAATTTTTCATAACCCAATTAACACCTGCGGGCCTATATATTCTTATCTGTGTTCTGGAAGGAGGAAACGTAAACATCATCTCACTCTTAGCGGCTTCTGGTTTTCTGTTCACAGCTCTAACAGCTATCAGGAAAAAAGGAGTGGTGGGAGGCAGGAGTCCACTATGGCTCTGAATGGGTCATGGGATCTTTCCTTCTGTCAATTTTTCATAACCCAATTAAAAAACATTTTTTTTAAAC
>NW_009226152.1:34688-58419 GCF_000690835.1 Fulmarus glacialis | reverse complement strand
CACTCTTTCTACTACTTTTGCTGAATATATAATGTACCAAAGTGGTTTGCTAATGTACTTTTGTTTCTAGAGGGCCTGACTCCCTGCCACCATTATTTGTGAAATGGAACCTTCCTAAGCGAGAATTTGCATTGAAATCTGTGCATGAAAGTGGCAGAAGACTGAAGATTACATATAATTTCCCAAAAGCTGGAAATAAAAAATGGAAAATGAGCATTAGGGTCAACTTCTTGTCTCAATCACTCTTCTCCACTGATGGCTTTTTTTTTTTTCCCAAGAAAGAGAAGGCTTGGAAGGGAACAGAATATGTGTTATTTGGAATACCAATATAAATGCAAAAACCTTGTCCATGTTTTTTTTTTTTCCTTTTTTTTTTTTTCTCTCACGGCTTGTTTTGTCTGCCTGAAGATACTTATTCTAAGAAAAGACTTCTCACGCAGGGAATGTGGTTCACTTTAAGTGGTGTGGAGGATACACTAAGATTGAGAAAGGCCGCAAGGGCTGCTAATTGAAAAGTTAGTGCAACGTACTGTGAAAAATGCTTCTTGTTGCGCAGAGCCCCTCTCTTCAACAATTGTTGTGGTGGAAAAATTGGTGAACGTCAATGATTTGTCTGATTATTAAAATACTTTCTTTGAATCAGCTACAATTCTGCTTTACTTCTTTCTCACAGTGGTGGTAATTTAATTTTGTGTAAAGTAATTACAGGCCCAGGATGTAAAATTATTCTTTAAGTATAACTGCTGCTAACTGTGCTTTGTACTGCCACTGTAGTCCCCAAGCTGATTTCTGCCCTTGTTCCTGTCTAATCTCTCCCTGTTTCTGGAACACCCGCTCTGTGGCAACTCATGAGTGATATCTTTTTGTTAATGATAGCTTCCCTAATTTGAACATTTAAGATGACAAACTATTATGATAAAAATTTAATTATAAGAGCCAGAGTCTGATAACCCAATGCTCCTGAATCAGACCTAGCCAAATTAATTGGCCTGCTGGGTGAGGGAAGAGCTACCCTGGCTTGGGGAGTCAGGGTTGCAGAATAAGGTACAAATAGCTGCGGGTTGCGATTTTAACGTTAGCAAACTGAAACAAGTTTCTGCTGGTTGTTACAAAATTTGGAGAAAAAGTTGCGTCGCTGGTGGTAAGCATGGGAGAGGTGGTTGCCTGGCCCCATGGGGACCAGGGCAGTGGCTTCTGGGGGTATGATGGATGGGTGGGGTTTTAGCTAAGGGGAAGGCCTTCCCCCTTAGCCAAACAGTATTTGCTCATTGTTGTATTGCTGTCACTCTTCAGGGGGCTTTGCAAATGAACCCTGACAGCACTCGCCCCTCTGAACAAATACAAATAAAAAAGGGTCCGCATGTCCTGTGTGGCTAATGCAAAGGTGCCTGCAGGATAGAAACCATGAGCAAGTGAGGAGCAGCTCGTACTTGGACACGTTATGTTTCTGGATCTTCTTTGCAAAATGACCTTTACCAACAAAAAAAAAAAAAAAAAAAAAAAAATCCGTTGGCTGACAGGTGGTGTTTGTATCCCTGCGTACAGTAGAAGGCTTGTGTGACAGCAGGATGGGCTTCAGAAAGTGTGTATGTAGGGATGGAGAACAGAAGGGGAGAGGCTGGGTCTATTTCCCCCTTAGGCTTTCTGTCCTGCATTGCTTTTTCAAGTGGTGTTTGTTTCTGTGCTTTTTAGATAGGTTGATAACTGGATTTAATTTTTTTCCCTTTTCTGCAGTTACAGCAGTGGTTAGCAGTGTGCTGCCTGTGAGGTGGGCAGCGGTGTGGAAGCACTCTAAATAGCTAGGGCTTAGGAGGCCGAGGTCACTCGGAGCAAGCCATTTCCATTTCGTGCTCCTGAGTGCTTGAAAGATGCTTGCCGGAGGCATGTCTTTGTGGAATAAGCACTTCAGGTACATGTCTCTTTCTCTGAACACACCCTCAGTTCTCTGACTGAACAGCAATCCTCCCCTTGTACCTAAAACTTTGACAAACCACTGCTTTTGTAGAGCTTTGTGAAATTTTGAGGATTTGAGCTAAGTTACAGATACCTACTTAATTCTTAGGGACTGGGAGGAAAACAAGAAGATGATACAGCCGCTGCAGAGCAGTTTCTACTCAGATCTGATTAGGGGAAGTGAATGACTGTTGACCCTGATCTGAATTGGGAGCCAGGGCACCGCTGTGTTTGTTCAGGGTCGACCTTTGAATGAAAAGACTTCTGCCTCTCTGCCTTCAAGGCCATTAGCAAGACTGAACCTATTCATACAAAACTATTGATAAAGGGGAAGCTTTTCAGAGGCTCATCTCTTAACAAACACTCGAGCCTGGTGCTTAAGAATGATACCGCGTGTGAGCTTCTACTCTGATGCAGAGCTCGAGGAGCCTTAGGTGTGGGGCAGTGAAGGTAGGTCAATACAGATGTTTGGATTTTTAGTGCAGCCAACTTTAACTGAAGATCATCTCTTTTGGTATTTACGATGTTGCCAGTAAATATTTGAAGAAACGCTAGCTTTGTTAGGTACTGATGTGTTGGTGAGTAATAATTTCTGCTGTCTTGGTAGGCTTATTCATGTTCCAAATCTAAAATATGTATTTTGTATTATTATTACTTTTAAAAGTGTAACGTGGAAAATGTATTTTAAATATAACAAGCAGTTTTTTTGACTGTGTACTGTTCACATTTGCACCTTGCAAGTGTCAGAAAAACCCGGTGTTTGGGCTTTGGGCTTTCTGTTCTCTCATCTCAGCGTGCTGGAACGCCTGTATTTTTTGTGAAGCATATCAGTGTACACTTGTTGCATACACTATGGGTATCTTTGTGCTCCCTTTCCTACCTTTCCATCTGCCTCTTTCCTCTCCTGCCATCTTCTGTACTTCAGCAAGTCCTTGGAAACTTTCCTATGTGTAATTACTGTCAGGATTTGGGTTTGCTTTTTAGTCTACCCCTTCTATTACACTAGTATCCCCATTTTCCCATCAGTGTATTCCTCTGCTTCCATTTCCTTTTCTTACAGAGATAATACAAACATCCCCAAAGACCTTAGTATCCCCACAAATTCGGAGATGATGGACAGAACATAATGTTGCTATGCTAAAAAATACTAATGGCTGCCATAAATTTCTTCTTTGTTCTGTATACAACTGTAGCTGATCCTGCTAGCCAAGTTCTCTGCTTCCTTGTTCTCTGATTTCATAAAAATCTGTGCTAGATCTATGTTGTTTGTGTCATGGAAGCAGTTTGGTTCATGCTGGGCATTATGGGGCTGTTAGTATAATTGGGCTTTTGGTTCTTTTCACCTTTGCCAAGGCAGCTTTCTTAACAAAAAAAAAAAAAAAAAAAAATACTGTGAGCATCTCAAGAGAGTACTGCCCAAATTATGGTTGTCCTAAGGGGAAGCAAAGTAGCATGATGGACACAACAACTTATCTCTGGCATTGCTCTCTCCATCCCTTTAAGTAGATGAGCTGTTGCATTGAAAAAAGGAAAAACAACACAAGTAAAGAACTGTAGTATAACATGGCAATTTAAGTGCAATTAGCTGATGTGGATAGTGCCAGAGCAGTCTAAAATATTGTAAAATAGTTTTAAAAGTGTTTAGTCTGTGAGTACAATGCTGAGTTGCCCAATTTTCATGGTTTTTTCTTTGCTATGTGAAGACATCTTCCAAGAGCTTTGACTGTAGATGAATTTAGCTGTATTTTACGTAATCTGTACTATTTTCCTCACAAAGGTTTTCATAGCCACCTTTCTACCATTTACTTGCTTAGCTACACCATGTAGGCAAACTGCAGGAGAAGCTGAATGCTGACTCCTCTTACGCTTCTATGTAGGTATGTCAACTAAAGCTTGGAAAAGCTGCTTATCTGGAGAAGAGTGCGTGTTCAATCTTTAGCCAAATGCCAAGAATACAGCAGGGACGTATGTTTTGTCTCAGTTGTAAACTGTTGCTTTTTTTTTGCCTGCACTGAGTACTACTAAAAATGGTAAGATGTGCAGGTCGTAAGTCTTAAAAGTTGCATATTCAAATTAGAAAGATTTTAGGTGGCTGCAGGATTAATGCTGACACTAAAAAACACGTTGCCTTTTTGCCCTCTCATTGTTGAACTGTGATCTTTGTCAGCTGGTGAAGATTTATTAAACTTAGTAAATGCTTATTTTAAGCCTTAGAAACATATTTTTCCCTGTTAAATATTTTGAAAACATTTAGCAAAAAAATACAAAACCTAAAGATGAGTTAGTTTCATGTGATATTTCCAGTGTAATGCTATCCTTTTAAAGTATTTCCTGTAACACTATTAGATGGATCTGCTCTTGTTTATATGTGCGTGAAATTGTGTGAAATTAAAATCGTTTAGGTTTTTGTGTGGTATTAATTTATCACAATGTAGCCTTAATGCAATTTTAGTAGGTCTTGTTTAGCCTGAGGGGTTAAGACCGCCCAAAATAGATTATTCTTCTCTTTTATTTTTTCCATTTTTTCCTATGCTTTATTTTTCTATCTTTATCTTCCGTTGTTTATTTTAGAATATTCTTTACGTTGTTTTTCCTTTTTCGAGGGTCTCTTTACTTTCACCGTAGAGAAAATATTGCAGACAATTGTTTGAAATCAAGACTGGCCTTAAGGACGTATGCATAATTGAAGGAAACATTGGCAAGTCAGCTTCTCAGCCTCCCCTTTCACCTCTGTAACTGCTCCAGTCTTCCACTGCTCTCTGGGACGCGATTCGCATGGTGCTGATGGTGCCTCTCCCTTCTGCCACGAGCAGCATTAAGCTTTCGTGGAAGGGGTTAGTGAATTGTGCTTGACGCAGAGCACTAGGGACCTCCTTTCCTCTGCCTTCCCAGGTGCTGCCTGCTCGGGAGCCAGAGCTGCCTGCTGCTAATGCGCTCTGGCTCTGAGTAAATGCAGTGTAGTGTCAGGGTAGCTTAGATCCTAATGAGAGGAGGAATGCTATGGTGCTTGTACCTTGAGATGTGCTGCAGAGAAAGCTTTGCTGTGGAGTAGCCCCTGTGTTGCAAGTTCACAGCCTGGCTGTTCCTTGTGTAACCTTGTTGGCGTGCAGAGCCCCGGGGAGCTGGAAGAGGCTGGGCTGCGCTGAAGGAGGAGGTGTCTCTGCTTGCACAATTCCTTCTGTAATGCTAGATTTCTCTCTTGCCAGATGCGCAAGTCTGCACGGTGCTTCTCGACTTCAGAATGTGATGGGAGGAAGGGATTCACTAGCTGTACTGCTTCTGTCAGTGCACTGAAGAATTGGAGTAAGGGCTGACTGCTTGCTCTCGCCATCCATTTCATTGGACACACTCTGTGAGGGGTCAGCGTCAGAAATGTTTTGCCAAGTCACCTTCACCTGCTAATTTTTTAATTTTATTGACAATATTTCTAAAAAAACCTCAGTTTGTGCAAAAGGGAATGTACAGCCTGACAGAACTGGCAAAAAGAAGAGGAATAACTTTCTCCACCTCCCCGTGTCACTGTTTCTGAAGCGGTAATAGCAGCTTTTCCTGGAACATAAAGAGGAAGAGCTGGCAGAGACGTGAGACTCTCAGTCAGAAGCCTGGCAGGAATTAAGCAAGCTGCCTTAGTTGTTCTTGTGTTTTTGTGTTCTCTTGAAGTGCATTTTCCAGGGACCAGGCAAAGGGACTGGTTATAAATACTGCACCAATCTCACTGGGCTTTAGTTCTCGGTAAAGTAATTTGAGATCCTTTGGTAAACAGTGTTATTTTCATACATTTATTTATTTACGTCATTGCAGTTGCCTTTGAAAGAAATGTTGTTGTAGTATCACAAATTGCGTAAGTTTTGTTTTTGTAGGAATACCCTTGTGGTAAATGTAGCAAATTGACAGAGGATTGCAGAAGTGTTTTAAAATACATGAGACACTTGCTAACAGTGCCTGGACGTTGCTCCCCTCTCCCCCAAAACTGTTTCAAGCTGTGCATTAGCCTTGAGGTCCAGTTCTCTAAATTAAGATTTAATATAATAAAATATGGTGAGAAAACCCTTAAACATGTAGGGTCCAGATGCATCTTTGGCAAGCCGTCTGAGTTGTTTCTTACCATCTAGTATCTTGAAGGACGCAGAGTAAATCAGGTAATTGACTTTACGTTCATGGATATTGGATATCTCCTCCCTTGGGGAGCAGAGAGTTTTTCATAATTGACCATTGGATAATCTAATAGCATTGTCTAAGAGAACAAACAGAAAAATACATGGTCAGGTAGAATTTGTCTTGCCACCTCATTTAAACTTGGGTGGTGGAAATTCATTAAACACTGATCTGTTACATTTGTAACCCATCTGTTCAGTTATGTTGAACTGTATCTACTTAAGATGTCACCAAAACCTGATTTCGGTTTCTTAGCTGTAATCTCTAGTGGTCTAAGTATACAGCACTCCCAGGAGGCTTTTGGACCTCACGCTTGCAGGGTGAGGAGTGGATTGGATTGCCCTGTTCAGAGTTTCTTGCACAGCCTGAGGATTAGTGGATCTGTTGGTGCGTGGTGGAGCCAGGCCATTTGGACTAGGCATTAGGTTAATGCTTAAGGCATTGTAGATGCATTGACATGAGGAAATTTAGTATCTGGGTTACAGTAGCCTCTGGCAGTAGCATTAAGCTGCTACTGTAAGGAAAATACTTTTTTTTTTTTTTTTTTAAATTCCCCTGTAATGGAAAATTTGTCTTGAGCTGATTTTGGCATTACACGGAGGTAAAAATTCCTAGCAGCTATCACTATACCACTCATTGTGTGGTAAGGTTGCTTTCAGATATCTGTAATGGGGATATTGATGTTTTTCCTCTTCTGTAGGCAGAGTTCATGCGTAAAATTAACGTTGATCTTTTAAGCGTGTTTAGTAATCACCCCTCCTATGTATGTATACCAATACATATAATGTTGCACATACTGATGCTTTAGATAGGTCTGTGACTTAAAGAGCCAGTTTGTTATATATTGCCTAATATATTACACATAGATTACATACACTTTAAAGATTATTGTGTTATACTCTTATTTTAAGGTCAGTAGAGTAACTGAAACAAGAGGCAATAAAATCAAATCTTCTGAGCCCAGCATGTTCATCTTGCATCAAGATGATGTTCAGTTGCTAAATGTGTTTTTCCCCAGACAGCGAGTGCATCTGCAGATTCTGCAGTGCCCATTTGTTTCAGCCTGAGCACACTCCTCTGACGACACTTGCTGTGAAATACTAGCCTGGTTCACCTTCTGTGCTGCTGAGTTCTTGTAGCTTTATCTGCTTCGTTTATTCATTATTAAATGCATGCTTTCTGCTTGACAAGTGCTATAAAATCCCTTTCACTGTGGCTGAACCCAAGAACCTCCACTGAGAGTCTAGAAGGGTTTTTTTTTTTTTTTTTTTAATGCAAATACTATGCATTTCTACTTTCCACTGAAGTGCTCTTCAGACCAGACTACTTAACAGGCTGGTAGATTCTCTCCGTTTTGTTCTTTAAGCCGTGTAGTCATGTAAAAATGAAGTGCTAGATTTTTCCAGATTTCTACTGAAAACAGAAACAAGAATATGTCGTGTGTTTGAAAACGTTTCTATAGAGGTCTGATAATAATTAGGTCTACATAAAAATGAATGTTCATACCATGTAATATGTATGTTATTATATGTACTTCCGTACTAATGTAGCTGGTATGCAGTCCCCATTAAGAACACACAACATTAAGAGCATAAAACTGAAAGGTGTGCTTTTCGGATGTGAGTTACAAGGGTTCAAGCTTTCTGAAGTTTTAATTTTAAAGTAACTCAGTTTAGACATCCAGTCTTAAAGTTTTTGATTTATTTTAAGTTTTATGATGATTTGAGAACAACAAACAAATCAAGGCTTTGTGCTTCCTTCCTAAGCTCTGTCTTGTGTAAGCACTGGCTTGTCTTTCAGTTCTTATTAAGCATGTTCTGACTCATTTCTATTACATTATATTTTATTTATCCTTTCTTTAGATGAGCATTCCAGTATTTGGGAGCTATAAACATACCTGATACTAATCCAGGACACCAGCTTTTCCTCTGAAGGGAGAAGAACAGAGTTAACCACTAGATCTTGGTTTGATAAGAAGGTATCTTTCCAAATACAGGCTTTTTGTTTCTGATTCTTCTTAGAAAATATAGCCATGGTAGATTTTAGCTCCGACTTTACCTGTGTGTATTTATTTGTTTGCTTTGAAAATAACCAATTTGGGACTGTAAGGTTTTTTTTCTGTAAGATTCACCTCTTGGGTCAAGAGAGGTAGCCTCAGGACTTCTCATGCAGTTGGATGTAACACCAGCAGTGACCTGGGACAGCAGTTTTGCTGTCAAGATAGTTAACAGTGGAAGAGCTGACTCTTCCCCTAGAAAAGAACAAAGAAGCAGATGCGAGGCTGTCTGAAGAATATTTCAAAGAAAGGCCAGGGAGAGTGAGATCGGGGCCAGAGGAATTACTCAGGCTGTTGAGCGAGCCTCCCTCTTGCTTTCTGTACTTGACAGACTGCAGCTGTGAACCTTGTCCTTCTCCACACAGCAGAAGGCTTGGAAGGAAAAGCATAATTTTTTCTCAGAGTAGGGGTCAACTAGTGTTTCTCTAAGTGGGTGAACAGAAGCTGAAAAGAAAGAGACGGAGCTCAAGTGGCTGTGGGGAACTTGATCAGTCTACATGCTAAATGTTTTTATGGCCATTATTAGTGAAGAAGTCCAAGGAATTGAGCCTCAAACTCACGGGTTTTATCTGGTCTCAACTGTGATCATCTTAGCTGTTCCATAGCTTCACTCTTACCTGGCCAAGGGGCAATCGTACATCTGTCCCAAGTCCTGTAGCTGGTGAAATAGCCGTAGGGTAGATCATGAGCATGGCAGGTGGTGTGCAGGTCTCCTCAAAATGCTGTAAACCAAGCTGGGCACCAGAAACCAGTTTCTTCTGACTGGCAGGCTGTTGGTCCCCCACCCGCTGTTGAAATGGCGGGATAATTCCTTCTGGGTCATAGTATCTGCTCAGAGGAGAGATCCTGGATTCCAGGATAAGTGTGCAGCTGAAGACCCTGACCCTTGGTAGGTGTGTAGTCAATACAGGTGTAGCACCAAATGTACCACTACTTCTTTCTACTAAGGAATGCTGTTTCGCTGCCGTGAGTGCAATTATCAGGTGCAAGCTCTTCCTTTTCAGTAACACTGGATCTGCTGAAACACTTCATTTCCAAGGCATAGGATCAAACTTTCCTTTTTGTTTTAGTGCTGCAAAACGCATGGAAGTTGTGGGAGTGCTAATTGGAACCAAGTGTGTCATCTGCAATGAATAAATAATTGGATAAATTTGTATCCTTACCTCCTCCGTCTGGTTATGTGTTTACAAAAATGCCATGGTGTTTGTTTGTAGGTGGATTTAACACCATTCCTTGGAAATCTAAGGCAGATGTGCAGAGCTCGCTGTTCAGAGGCTTGAGTCTGGCTTATTGGATATTTGTTTGAATGTTGTTTCCACACCCAAACTTGTGGATGCTAGAAGCATTTCTGGTGTGAATATTGATGTTTGTCTTCTGTGAAGACTCATAGGGGTGAAGCCCCGCTATAATTTCTGTGGGTGCTTTTTCAGTAAACTTTGTTTCTCAAACATTTGTGGAAGGAATGAGCGCTTCTGTGAGAACGCTAGCCTACGGCTGATAGTGCTTGCTGAGACCGGTGTGTGGTTGTTGGCTTAGCCTTGCTCTCTAAAAACAGTGCTTTACTGAGGATTCTACTGCTTTTCTTCTGTTCTTTCTGCCTTTTATTGTTTTTTGGGAATGATTGTGAACAAATCTAAACTTGAAAATAAAACCTTTTTTTGGGTTGGTTTTTTGTTTTGTTTTTGGTGCTGATGTCTGACCACATAACGTTATATCAGAGTACACGAGGATAGCATTAACTCTGAATTACATTGCTTTTTAGCTATTGTGTTTCTGGGTGAAGACTTAGAAAGTTGGGACCTGTCACGCAAGCATTTCTAGTGACAGAAAGCCAGAAGGAAAATCTGTTACCTCAGGTCATATTGACAGTTGTGTCTGCTGTCACATTCATTTCTTTCGATTTAATGGTAATAAAAATGCCTGAACTTAAGCTCTGAGCAGTATATTGATAACTGAGTGAATAATAAGTATGATTATTTAATAGCATTAAATACTTAGGTGAAGATGTATAAAAACCTCTAGCCAGCAGCATCCAATAATCAAGTGGGGTTGTCAATTTACTGTAGCTATCACATAAATCATCCTACACCCATTCATGCTGAGCATGTACCTTGGGTCTTCCTCCACATCCCCAAACCAAGACAAGTCAAATCAATGTGTTTTTTTTTTTTCCCCACCAGATTCAAAAGGTGGTTATTAGCATGGAGTGAGGGGGATGCTTTAATGACAGGAGGATAAGATCTTGAATCCTGGAGTGATAAATTATATCGGGAGCTTTCAGCAGTTATCTGTTTTCCTAAGAAGGCAGTCTTTTGGAAAGACTCCATTTTGCAGCTGGGAAAACACATATCAAGGGAAAACGCAGTTTGAGTTGGGTTTGACAATCCAACTCTTTTTTTTTTTTTTTTTGAAATATTTTTCTTCCAACATTATCTCTGCGCTCTGATAATGTAAGTGATTTCAGTGTAGTTCAGTGCTTCCCAGTTTGTGCTTCTCCAGTGAAGTCCATGCAATAAGCTCTCCTTAAAGTGTCCTTGAACTGTATGATCAGCTGTGAAACCCTGGGAAGCTCAGGGCAGACATAGCCACCAACTTAGACAAATAAATTACAATCTATAGTTAAACAATTTTCTTTCTTACACTAATGTAGGCAATTCCTCTGTTTTGAAAATCCTGATTTTTTTTTTTATGAGACCTGTATAATTTGCTTGCACATTATAGCAAACTAAGTATATTGCAATATATTTGTTATTAAAGGGAAAAGCAACCAGAAGGGAATTGTCTCAGAGTTTCTGACTCTAGGGAATATCACTGGTAACTGAGATGTAAACTTCTTCCCTGAAGTGAAACTCCATGCAGATTTATTGTTAGTAAGCAGGGAAAAACATACTGCGAGGCAACACAAGCATTTAACAGATTTTAATAAACACACAGTATGTAAGGACAAGAAAAAATATTTATAGTATTACAGGTCTGCTAATTTTTCAAATGACCTTGAAAATATGCAAGTGCAGCTGTTCTTGTTAAATTAATGTGAAAGGATGCTTCTTAGGAAAAATGTGAGTCTAGTGGGGGCTGGGTCAGATCCGTGCAAGTAAAAATCTTCAAGGTAGTGACTGGTGACATTAGCATCTGGTTTGACTGAGTTGGAAAGATCTACGGATTTGAGACAGACTTTAGGAAGGTGTGTTAGGATTTGGGAACCATCCCTGAGTATTTATCTAGTTTTGACTGATCAGACTGGGAAAGGGCTATCTTTGCCAAGAAACTAGCTCGAAAGCAATGCTGCAGCTTTTAACTACGAAAGAGCAATAGCTGCTCTTTAAGGAGTGGATATGAGATACTTAAATTTCTGGAGAAGCTGGAGGTTTTCTAACCTCTTAGGCCTGGTTTGGTTTTGGGATTGATTCCTGAAATTCAAGAGGTCTAGGATAGAGACTACCAACTTGATTTGTGTAATTCAGCAGAAAGAAAAGACAGTATTTACATGGCCAGAATGGCCTTTGCCATGGGATGAGAATGGAGAAGGGCCATGTTGAATGGTCTTCAAGTGTTTTAATTTCATTGCACTTCTCAGTTGTCTGTGTACTGAATAAACTGTCTGATCTTGAATCTTCATGATCTTGTAAGAAAAGATTGTTTATTTAGGACTTGTCGAATGCTGGACAGGATTAAAGTTTGACTCGGTCTGGAAACTCTTCCCTTATACAGAGGAATATGTAGTATAATCCTTTCTCTAGAAGTTAACTAGTTTCCATTTAAAAGGTCATTAATGTTTAAAAATGTATTTGGAAAGTTGTTTGCTACTGACTTTGAGAGGCCATATGCTGTCACAATTTTTCTCTGAGCTACATGAGTGATTAAAGCAAATTCCCTGGGCTCTGTGATAGTTTATCTTTTCAGTGAAGAAGCCGCTTCACTAGGTTTGTTTTCCTCTGTAGAGAAGTCCATTGATCCCTTGAAAACTTGATACAACAGTTGTCAGGTTTCTTGCTGTGAAGAACTATTCCCTTTCTGCTTTTCATTTTCTGAATGCTCCGTCCCTTCAAGCAAGGTATTGCACTCAGGTTTATAATTCACAGGACGCTTTATCAAGGGAAAGACACCTGTGGAATTGGTGGTGATGTGGGTCGTTGTATGACTGCGAAGGAGCGACCTAATGAGAAAGCCACACTTGGCTTTTGTGGCTTTTCTCTTACCCATGTTTAAAAAAAAAAAAGTGCCGATTTCTTTGTAATCCCCCCGCCCCTAATGAGAGAGAGAGCAGCAACAACCTCTGGGTGTTTTGAAAGAATAAACCCATAGCAATAACTTTGAACCCTCTCCCTACCCTGGAATTTCCTTTGTTATTTGTTATGCTAGCCATAGGTGAGAGACCAAGCTCTTTGTGGTGGGTTTTCATGTTTCATTGGAGGCTGAAGAAGAGTAGGGGAAAAGGCTTTCCAACTAGAGAGCAACTGCACATTACTGTGGTCCACTGTGTTTTCCTGAGTGAGCTGCTGCAAGTGACAGACAGCGAGTAAGCGGAGCAGACTGCTGCAGGGCAGTTTTACCTGTTACTGTAGACAGAAGCCAGGTATCAAATCAAAGCGCAGTGGAATAGCTCTTGCGAGCTGTAGCTAGCGGGCTTCATGGCGCCAAGGAGGAAAAAACAGATGGAAATGTTCAAATGCATTTCCTCCCTCCCCTTCCCTGTCTCTTGCATCTTTTATTTCAGTCAGTAATAGAAATCTGTGCTCTAAGTTTTGAATGAACGACTTACACTGCGCTAGTGTTAAGTACTTAATGAGCCTCATTTCTCAAAGATCTTGCAGTCTGCCTCAGTTAACCCAGCTGCTTTTTTTAGGAGTACTAGTTTTGGCAGAGGCTTTTCTATGTGTATGAAGAATGCACAAATAAACCGTTGTGCAATTTGCAATTAAAAATGAGGTTGTAGGGAATGGGAGGTTTTTAAACTAGGAGATCAGAGGCTGCAGATTAACAATTGCTCAGCATCACTTTGTAGACCCCTGTCTCAACAAGACCTGTGTGTCTGCATTTTCTACTGAAGAGATCGGAAATGTGAGTCCATGCTGGGGGAGTCCTGCAGCACTTGTCAGGATCAGGCTCTGGCAAAGGGATTTGAATTGTTTTTTTTTATTTGGTTGTTTTTTTCCCCCCTCTCCAAGGGATAATTGCAGTGTGGCAAAATTCTGCAGAGCGTGTGCAATGATAGTGGCCAGGATTATCGTGGTTAAAATGAGTGAACTAGCAACTTTGGAAGCGTGAACTTTCAAGGAGTGTTTGAAAGGATACAAATACATACATCTAGAGCTCATCCACAGCTGTGGAGTTGTTTCAATTCATAGACATCAGCGGTTAGCCATAAGAGTAGCTGTGCTAAGGTTTATCCTTACGTTCAATTCAGATTTCTGTACTGAATAGGTTAGCTTTAAGCAGGAGTAGTTTGGTCTGATGTACGTTTTATTTGGGACGGAGAGGGAGGAGGGCTGTTGCCTAGGTAATTGCATCACATCAGCAGTTCCAGTGACGGCTTGGTGTTGGCTAAAATTCCAATTTTAAATGAGGTTTTAAAGATGGACCTGTGTTTTTCTTCTTCCTTTTGTATAGGGGTCTTGAACAGCTGTCTCCTTGTTGTGCTGCTTTAAAAATCTCTTGCCTTTTTGAAGTATCCGGAATATTGAAGCATAACTACACAGGTTAAAAATGTCAGCTGTGGGTTACACAAACAGCCTGAATTGCCGGAGTTCAGATGTCTGGCATATTTGCTACAGCTGGTGTTTGCCTGTGTGCCTGCTCTTACTCTGTGAGAAGTCCTGGGTAACCTACCCACTCTTGTGCGGCGATCTGCTTTCCACATGTACTGCCATGCCGCCGAGATGTGCTGCTGAGTAAAGAGCGTGCTCTGCATCCAGGTGATGTGATGGTGTTTTAGCCTTACGTCTCCATCTTACTTAAGAGACCGCAGCTCAGTTCTTTGGTAGTCATCTGGGCAAGATAAAACCTGCTGCATGTTTAGCTGGCTGAAAGCAAAGGGTTTGTTATTTGAGCTAGTTAAGTCATTGGAGAACAACTCTGAAATGGGTGGGTGAATCACCCTCTCTGAGTAGAGAGGGACCAAAGGAGGCACCTAAACTTCAGCTTGGGTTAAATGCCTGTCTTTTAGATGGCTCAAGTTAAACAAAATGATTTTTCATCTTGCTTCTCTGTGCTTTGCTTTCCTGTTTGTGAAATGGAAGAGTGGCTCAGTGCTGTCTCCCAGGATAACCATACTTTTGCCTGAATGGTGTATCCCGCTGGCACGCAGGGTGTCTTTGCTATAATGGGTTTCCACTTGGTCATGCTGTTGATCTCTCCGTTTGTCTTGCTGTGGCATGCTATAATTGTGGCTTCTGGTCTTCTGCTGAAGTCTCTAATGGCATATGGGGACACCTTCTGTGGGCTATGGTGATGCATGTAGCAGATGTTTTGTGGAGTCTGCTAGACGCCCTTTTCTTGTGATCTTTAAAGTGTGTCCAGCGCTGCTCTTCTCTCTCCATCGCTTAGAGGCAAACAGGACTGGGACGTGTTGGTCACACAGAACTTAAACATGTTCAGAAGTGAGTACTTCTCAGTACTTACATAGAGTACTATTGTACAAACAGTGCCCCGGATAAAACTAATGTGTCACATACTGGTTGTGAGGAAAAGAAGCTGTTGAGAAGTATGCTCAGAGATGTTGTAGAGCAAGCCTGAATAACCGTGAATTTGATCAAGAATGCTTTGCTTGGGTTGCAGCTGAGGAGGCTCTCTTTCACCATCTCGATGGAGACCTTTGATACTATCCTGCCCCACTATATGTGGGAAATACAGCAAGTGATTTGGCAGTCCCCTTCCTGTGGCCAGGGTGGGTGCCTCTTCTATGGTCCAGGCATGGCTGGTGTCCTATCTGGTGCTGGAGGAGGGAGGTGTGCCTTTTCCTTTGAGGCAAGCGCCTCTCATCAGCTGTCTCCAAATACCTTTGCTCTGACCATGATACCAGAAGTTTGCCCTTCGTTTCTGAGGACAAATTTTTCCCAAAGAGCCAAAGATCAGGATTAATTTAAATAAAACCAAATTATTTAGAAGAGCTGAGGCAAATGCTCTTACATCAAAGATGAACAGAATAAAGTGTTGTCTAATCCATCACCAAAACCCAGTTTAACTAGATAGCAACAGTCTTGAGGGGAGAATCTTGCAGGAACAGTGAAGTCGGTTCAGGGAATAACATAAGTTTGTCTTCCTCTCCTCACGCAGGAGTTTCTTGTTGCAGTGCTGATAACACGCCTCTCAAAACACAGCCTCTGAACTGGTGACTTGCCTCACTCTGATTTAATATTATCTTGGCAGTTTTTGAAAGTCCAGCTGCAAGTCTACTTTATTACATTAACTGTGGGATCCTATTTTGTATTCACAGAATGTTTGCTTAAAAGCAATATCCTGGGAAGGGTAATAATCCATTGTAAATACGATATAGCCACTTGAATGCCTTATTTCATGGGGCTCGTAGTCTTTCTCCCTTCCCCCAAGAACTCTTAATTATTTTTCTAGCCTCTTCATGCAGTTACTCTCTGTAAACATATGGATTTATTTCTGTCTTCCCTCCCTCCTTTCCTCCTGCTGTTTGTTGCTCTGTAATGTCCAGTGTTAAATATTGGAAGCTTTGGGGGGCGATGGCTGTAGTCAAGCAGGACAGTGGACTCTCAGTTCTAAAGGGATTTGTAGATGCTCCTTGAGTGGGAATAATGAAACGTGAAGTGTTTGTGGTGATATGTTTAGTTTGGGATATAAAAAAAGAGAGAAAGTTAATGACTAACTATTAAAAAAACCTAACCTACTCTTGCAAAAACTCAAAATGTCTGGAATCCAAAGCATTTTTTCTTGTATGCAACTTTTCTGGATTATGTTTCAACAACACCAAAAAATGGGCCTTGAGCTTTGCTGTTGTCCGAGGTGGTTGGCAGATGTGGCTGTAACAACCAGAATGTCACAGTCCTCGGGTGAACGGGACAACTGGTCATTCGTCAGATGATCAGCGAGTCGGGGTGACCTGGGTGACTGGATGTCTCAGCTAAGTGAGCCAGGCTGTTACGAATATGCATAGTGCCAGGATGCTTAGGATGATCAGGGCGATAGAGAGAGACCGTGGTGTCTAGGGTTCTGCTTACCGGCTGTGAAAGGCACCTGGACAAAGATGCTTCTTTCCATGGATGGATGTGATCTGCAAGGCTGCCACATGTGTAGGCCATTTATATAGTTATTGATTGTCTCTTCCGAGTACTTGAAATAGGTGTCTGTTCCTATGGAAGTACTAATGAGCAGCTTGTACAAGTTTTCTTATATATACCCTGGTCACAGAAAAACTTATCACTGTATTCATAGGCTGCTAAGACTTTTTTTGTTTGCTTTTTCTTTACACCCAAGAGGCAGAGGTCTTTTTCTTTCTCAGCAATTTACTTATGTCTCAAATATAACATCTCAGCAAATGGTGTTCCAATACTTCATCTTACTTTCCAGAGGATTTGGGTTAGAATCAGCAGGTATCAGAAAAACCCAAAATCCTACAAAACCCCCTGAGCCCTCTAACCCTTGCAGAAAAAAGAGCACACAGCCGTTTGCATGCAGGATTCTTGGCTACTTCTGCCTGGCCTCTGCCCTAACAGGACTGCAGTCCAATGGAAGAGCTGTTGTTTGTTTGCCTCCCTTTCTTTTGGAGAATGGCTTCCCATGGGTAGGTTTGTAAAGGCCTGTATATTCCCTCTCTTGAAGCTGCCTAGGGTGATTTATCTTTACATGCCATTCTTACTGTGAGAAAAAAGCATTTTTTCTTCTTTCTCAGTATTTCTTGTCTGTCTGGCATCATTTTGAGCAGATACAAGCTGCAAGTGGTGCTTGATGCAGTTTAGTAGAAATTGTAGCCAGTTCCAAACTGAACTAATGACACCCTTTTTTCCGTCTTCCAAGTCCAAAGCATAAACGCACCTGAGATAATTAACTCCACAGGAATGAGCCCTGAGGTATGTCCCTTCAGTGTGACTGCAAGCGTACCTGCCTCTTTGTGGGTATGTCAGGCACAATGATTTCTAATCCAGTGTTTGTGCTCCTGTTACATGTTAACGTAGTCCTAACAGGACAGGTGTTGAATAAGTGCGAGAGCATGGAGGGGGTGAGAGACAGTGGCTTTTATTTTAAGCTCTTTGGGAGAAGCTCTAAGGGAAGAGCTACCAGGGGAGTCACAACACATGAGCAGAACTGGAGTGAGCTTAACTAAGCCTGCCTTGTGCTGTCGCACACCAGGACTGCAAATTAATATGGGGGCAAGAGGCCAACCTGGCAGGCGTCTGGGAAACAGGAGTGTTGCTCACTGTAGCAAACTGGGGCGACAACAGGGGGGTTGGTAAAAATTGCACCAGAAACACTGAGCGTCCACTCTGTTACAGCTAGGCCTAAGATGCCCTAAGCAAGCTGGGATTTATTGGCACAGGCATGGAATTGGGAACAAGGATTGAGGCTGTTACACAATGCTAAGTTTAAAAAAAAAATTAATAAAAATAGAGAGTATGTATGCAGTGTTAGTAGGTCGCATGTCTGTTCTAGTGTGTGGCGCTATATAGTCCCACTAAAATTAGTGGCCACCTCCTGTTGGTTTCTGTGATGGAAAATTTCATCTTTCAAAGTTATATACAAAGGTGCTGTTTTTAAACCTGAGTTAGAAACGTAGTACACATCTCCCATTTTGTTTTAAATCTGGAATATCTCAAACGAAGAAAACCATCAGGAAGAGAATGCATCTGTGTCCTCAAAAACGCATAGGAATGAATAATAGACAAATCGTTTAATGCCCCATCTTCCATTAATTTGTCAATATTCAGCCCACGGGAAGACCTTAAAGTGTTTTCTTTTATGTCACCTTACCTCTCTGAGTGCTGCTTAAATCCTACTTTTCTAATTTATTGACATATTATTTTCAAGAGATAGCTATATTAGATTTAGTGTATACCCTAGTGGAGCAAACAGAGAGGATCACTTTCTTTTCTATAGAAGTGTTTCCTGTAGAAAACAAAGGGCTACTGACTAAACAGTGACATTAACTAGGTGTGGCAACATGTGTGGATAGGACTTTGATAGCAATTCCACATGTTTCTTGCTGTTTTAATTATTTTTGAATGTAAGGGTAGAATTTTCAGACTTTTAAAATAAAGGGCATTCTGGACTTAACTTGTCTAGACCTTTTGAAAATCCAGCTTGTTTCATGACTGCATTTATAAGCCTCTGAATACCTTTGAAAACCTGCTCGATAGATTGTAACTACTGGAAATTAGAGAAGAAATTCCATTAATTCTTTGTGAGGATCAACAAAGTGAAAGATTTTTGGGGGAACCAGCATCTTCTGAATTATTTTTACTATGGAGTATTGTAGGGAAGTATCATGAAAGGATGTTTGTAGTGATGGTTTTGTAGCTAGTACGGTGGAATCAAGTCTTGCAAACCAATACTGTTTATCACCAGTTACTTGTTTGTTGTTTCTTTGACTTTTGAGATATTTTAGAGATCTTGTACATCTTTCTGAAAATATTCGTATGACTGTGATTATCAAAAGCCAGGAAAGAAAATGAATGTGTTTGTGATAGAAGGCTAGATTGGGGGGGGGGTAAATAAAGCCACTCAACTTTGGCCTGGTGAGGCTCCCTCTGTTATCAGTGTATAGATATAGGGCTTCTCCAAACAGTGATTGGGAGAATCCACCTTAAGCTCTTCTTCTCAACCTCTTTGTGGAGACTGCTGTATCTTTCTGTTGGTTACGATTTACCTGCGAATTTAGTTACTCGGCTGCACCTAAGCAATATGAATATCCTCTGCTGCCATGAACCCAAAGAACATGATTTGGAAGGGCTGAGGTTGTTTGGGAGGGAATAAAAAAGGGAGCACTACTCTACCACTACCCAAGTTCAGAATTTCAGTATACAGTAAGTGTAAGGAATGGGTGTAAAAAAATTTCTTACAGTGTCAAGTGCAGGGGCTTTAAACTTTCCTTGGAATGTTTTGCCTTGACAGTTCATTAGTTTTATTGCTCCAGTCTTGGCAGGAGCCCAGACATAGCAGTATTATGTCTGCATGGATAATGAAGACTCCATTTATAACTGTTAGAATAAAAAGCTATCAGTGTAATTTAAATGGGCTGTATTGGTAAGTGCAGTTCTCCATCTCTGAAACTGCTCGGCGGATCTACGTTAACCTGCCCATCAAGTCCTTCTAGAAGTGGGTCTTATGCATATCACTCCGTGTTGCTTCCGGAAGGTATCTATTCTTCTAAATTTGTGCTACAGTATAGGTCCTCTATGGAAAATGTTGTGAGGTGCCATACGTGTTTGGTTTTGGCACTCACTGCACTCACAGTTAATGAAACAGGCACTTTTCAGTATATTGGTGGATGACCACATCGGAGAGGAATGCCACCGCAGGGGTGGGGGAAGGATGTTCACTAACCAACAGTGGCAGAAGTGTAGGAATTTCACAGTTGAAGAGAAATAGGCTAGTCCAATGTCCCCTTTTCATGTTTATTGTATTAAGAATTGAAGTACTAGTCCCCAAACACTGTACAGTATATGAAATATCTTCTCAGCATATTAAATATTGTTTATTCCCCCTCCTCCCTTCTTCTTCTTTTTTTTTTGTTTTTTAACAATTAAAAAAAGTAAATTGCATTGACTGGCTCAGTGGATTTATAATGAAAAAACTTAATAGCTGGATAGGCCCTTGTTTAGCATTCATAATATGGTGTTTTCTATGACATGAGATTAAGCTGTTAAAGCATCCAAAGAGGCACTGTTTGGGTTTGTGTTTTTTTTTTTTTCCCTTGGGACTTGCGCTTACATTTAATTACGTATTTTCATCCTTACTGCTAAGCACGTCATGCATCTCCAGCCTCAAACTGTATCATATGGAAGATCAGTTATTATTTCTTGGCTGATGAAAACTAGTGATGCTCCCTGCCCTGTGTAAGCCAAGGATACTGACCTAATGGTGACCCATGAAGCAGTATAATGATAAGGTGGTGTGTGTGTCCCAAAATCGGAAGTTTGCCGCTGGACTGGGTTACTCATGGAAGGCACTGTGGGGTTCCTGTCGTCTCCCAGGCTTTGCCTAGACAAGCATCATGCTGGGTTGCTACAGTAGATGTGGTGGAGAAATGTTATCTTGTTTTGCAGCTGAGATGCTTGTTTTTCTTCAGGTGTGGTAGCTGTCACTGATAAAGGCTGTCTGGAATTGAAGGGTTTGCAGCTTGTGAGGGTGATGCTTCTAGTTACTTTTTCTTTCCACTTTTAATTAGTTATAGGTAGGTCTTGAAACAGTGTACGCTTCTAGGGTAGAAAACTTAATAAAGATGGGGGAAAAAACAGTAAAAGGGAACAACAATAAAAAAAATTCTTTTAGAAGTGGGACAGGTTCTCTGTGATGGCTGGGAGATAGCAGTGGGTTACTGTCTGGTGGGCACGCTTGAAAATAGGAAGGATGATTGCAGTTATCCAAAAGGACAGAGTGTTTGCAGACACTCTGGAATCCTCTCATTTGGTCCCAGGGAGGGACAGCAGCGTGCTAGGAAGGGGAGCAGGTGTACCATGTATAGAAACAGGCAAAAGAGAGTGTTGCAGGAGAGCATCTTGTGCGGTCTCTGCCCACAGCTGTTTTATCTGCACAGGGAGAAGAAACGCAGTGCTTGTTTAAATTTTTATTACCATTGAGATGTGTATTTATCCGACTGGAGAAAGGTTGGATGATGCTCTCTGAAAGGAATATGATGTGGTTGCCACTGGTTCCTAAGGCTTTGCCTTTTCTAATTCATATGAATATCTGTTTCACCAGCCAGCTCCCTGGCAGACCTTCAGTTCTGTATCTCTTGCTTTCAATAGCACATTTCTCAGTTTACTGCAGTGATATAATAAAGATTTTAAGGCTTTGTTTACCACAGGTTTGCAAAAAAAGTGTCATGCTACAAGGGCAATTTCTTATCGTGATGATTATTTGTAAGGCTAAGCTATACTATCCAGGAATTGTGTGGGTTTTCACTTGATTTCAAGACCAACACTGATGCTGAATACCAGAGGCTTGCGCGTGACTGCCATCCCACGAAATGGGAGTCTTTCATGTGACTCTTCTCTTCCAAGATTTTGCCTTGCATTTGATAGGGTTATTGCCTTGTATTTGGTGTGTGTGTGTTTTTGCACTATATCGGTGCTATAAAACTTCTGGATGAAGAAGTTTGTTCAAAAGTTTGCGTGGGCTGTGTTAATACCTGTGAGTTTGGGTCCCAGAGACCAGCCGGCGCCAGGCATCATATGGTTACATGTATGCGAACACGTAAGAGTAAGAGGAAATAATCCCCCAAATCATATCTGCTCCTGTTTTGTTCCGCCTCTCCCGGCAGGCGCGGTGGGTGATCGACCAGGAAGTGATGCATGCCGGTGATTAACACCGGGCAGCCAGAACAGGACGTTCGGCTCACGAAGGAACGTGAACTTTACTACTTTTTTTTTTTGTTCATCTGCTATTGTTTAAAACTGATCTGTTGCTTTCTTAGCTGGTGTCATTTTTCTAGGGGAATACGAATTCTGTGATTGTAACTTCACAGCAAAGAAACAAGTAATAATCCTATAATGATGAGGAGTTAAAACCTATTTGTTAAGATGAGGAGTTTTGCCCCAGCAAAGGGGCAAAATGTGCCAATAAGGTGGACAGTAATAATGTGTTCATGTCAGGTAACTGAGCTGAAAGCAAGTCTCTGTTTATGCTTCGTTTTCATATTGCTGGATTGGCCCCTGATTTTGTGCCTTTCACTCATTAGCACGTTAAGCCAAGTGAGTATACTCTTTGTTTGGCAGTTAACTCCCCATTTTCCATCAGTTTGGAATATAGATGTTCATACTGCTCTTACAGGAAGCCCATTTCAAGGAAGGATCTCCCCATTCTTAATTAACTTTGTAGCGAAAATCACTACTTACTTATGTGCAACTCCTGTTCATCAGTAAACACGACTTTCCTCTTAGAAAAGAATGCATATTTGTATGGCTTTTCGCTTTGAATCTTTGCAGGTGCCTCACTGTTAAATGTTTCTGTTGGAATGCATGTAAAAACCAGCGAGGGAAAAGAAACTTGTATTTGTTTCATAATGATCTCTGGCTTCACATTTAAAATGTGGCTCACATTTCATTTTTACTTCATTTTGTCAGTAACAGGACCATTTTTATGTAACATTAATACAGCAGGACTAAAGTGATAGCTCTAGTTCTGAGATGCTGTAGTCATTGGAGAATAAATTTGTAAAGTGAAAGTTATGTGTTTATGAATTTTGTAGTTTCAGCTCTAAGTCGTGATTTAATGGCATTATCTAAAGTAGTGTGACCTACCCCTTCCTAGCTTTGCCTAGTAGGTGATTTCCCTGCCCCCTTTTGCGGCAGAATCTCACCCATGCAGTGATACGGCTGCACTACTTCATTATCAAATCAGTCAGTGCAATGCATTGTTGGGAGGTAAACGAAGACTGAAAGGTTGAATGACTTGCCTGGGAATGTGGAATGTGCTGGCACGGGAGAATTCAGACATCAAGGCCAGATTGACAGTAGAAGATGGGACTGGAAGTCATTGGTTGTGCCTTGGGACAGGATAAACCGCTGTGAGATGAGGAAGGATGAGTGTCTGTCCCACAGGTGAGACTTATGGCACAGACTTAAGTGACTTGTCTGGAATGTGCTGGCACGGGAGAATTCAGACATCAAGGCCAGATTGACAGTAGAAGATGGGACTGTAAGTCATTGGTTGTTCCTTGGGACAGGATAAACCGCTGTGAGATGAGGAAGGATGAGACTTATGGCACAGACTTAAGTGAGTTGTCTGGAGTTACAAAGGGGGAAGTCTGAGACAGTTCCATATTTTGAACTAATGTCTTAATCCCTGGTACCTGGGTCCTGGATCTATAAAATAAGCAGTATTTTACCTGATTGATTGTTTTGTTTGGTAAGTTATTTCCCCTCTGTTTTCCTCTGGCAGAATATTATTTACTGGCAAGTATTGCAGGCACAGAAACCAGTATCATAATTGTTTGTCAGCACTGGCTATTGTTGCAGGAAGAGAGTGGTATTGGTACTTATCGGAGGAAAGAAGTATATGTAGTAGCAACCAGTGTTTGGGATGGGCTGACTGAAGGCTCTCCCGGTTCCATGGATCTGACAAGTGTGGCTTGCAAGAGCAAGGCACTCTCAGGTGTTGACAGCCAGTGTTACCTCTGTCAGCTTTGCAAGCTGGGTGTTAATGAAGAGTCTGCTCTCCACCTCTGTGCCCGCGCTGAGGAGGGGGCTCAGCCAGCCTCTGCCACGGGGGTCTGGGTTGCTGCTCCCCGACTGCCTCAAGTGACAGCGCTGGCTTCTTTGTGCCTGGGCTGGGCTGCTCCCTGCGGCCGACTGCAGCCACCTTCCTGCAGGCCTCCTGCCTTCTCTTAGCCGTGCGTTCTCCGGCGCTCTGTGCTCAGCCAAAGCTCAGCTCATAACCTTGCAG
>NW_009226152.1:30766-34657 GCF_000690835.1 Fulmarus glacialis | reverse complement strand
AGGGAAAGGCTTCCCAAGGAGGACAGCACTTTCTCATTATTAACATAATCAACTCGTATTTATTCAGCTGAGAGGCTGAATTGTAATAAATGCTTAGAAGACTTCAGCAGAAATGCTGTCGACTCAAAAGCAATAGGAAGAGCTGATTGCTTATGGGCAATAACTATCTATGGCATAAATTATTTACAGCATGCTTAAATTGTCAGAGCTCTTGAAAAAGAATGGGCTGGCTTGTTCAGCCTTGCAGGCAGAGGGGTAAAGATGAACACAGCAAACACAATTCGTTTGAACAAAATGAGTGTGGGTACTCATTCCTAATACACACAGAGTTTCTGCTGTCACACTCTGGCTGTTCATGGCCATCCTGACTTCACAGGTTGGTTGGTAGTTTTTGCTGGAGTGGCAGTGCTCAGTTCCGTCCTTAACTCTGGTGATGAGCTGCTGTGAAAAGTGCTGTGTTTTCAGAGGAGCCTGCATGTCCATGAAAAAGCACAATTTTACATATTTGGGTCCCAAACCTGTGCACGTATGCTGCCTGGACTAATAATATATTGAGCTCAGTGGAACTGAGTGTGTGTGTGGTGTTTATGCGTATGTGCTATATGTAAAATAAAGCCTGCACTTAAATGTCTTCTAGGCTTTGGTTCATAAGTAGTTAATCAGTTTGTAAAGCACTCGGTAAATGTACAAAGCGTTGTAGTTTTGGAGAACACCGATGTGACTATACTGTGAAACAGGGTAATGACAAGGTCATTCTTTGAAAATCAAGGTGCTTAGCATCCTGCCTGGGTGCTTTGTAACTGATTGGGGTAGAGAGCTTAGAAAACTGTTCATAGGTCTGTGAGATGGTTTGAGAAGCTACGACACTGGAGAGTTTTAAATCTGTACAGAAGAGAAATGACTTTTATGAACATGCTTCAAATGGTTCTGAGGTATTTGGGGAAAACACAGTGAACCCCCCTCCCCATTCAACAAGATATAGCTATATAACAATGTTGTGCACAAATGTTTTCAAGTTGTTTTTTAGATGCTGGTATACTGTACTTTACTGTCTGGAAAGCATAACTAAGCAGTTACATCATATTTTCTGACATGACTAGTACTGTACTGGTAACCGCAACATCCCATTAACTGTTTAGGTAGTTAGCCTGGAGTATTTCGTAGAGAGGAAACGGTTGCACACATAAATATTTTCCTTAACTGTGCAAAACACAGAGGCATCTATAAAGAAAACAAATGCCATGAATGCATAGCCAAAAAAATGAAAGTGCGTGCAAGTTACTTTAAGGGTAAGGCAGCCAAGTGCTGTCCAGGAATAGGGCTCACATGAGAATTTTACAAAACACCTCCTGCTTGAAGTGCTTCAGCCTTCATAGGGTGCTGCTGCTTCTCTCTGGAGGGTCTGGAAATCTGTCACCTTTCCACTCCTTTTTGGGAACATAACACCTGGATTAAATAATGAGGCACACTCTTTGGAGGCCCATTCAGTAAAGGGTTTGAAGATTTGATCCAGAGCACAGAAAGCTGTATACTACAGGAGCAGGGGCAGCGTCAAGGGATCCAGGGCTTTGGTGGATTACGTGACTGGCAGTATCGCTCACTGAAACTTTAATCTCCTGTTTTGAATACTCCTGTCCGGAATAAAGCAATGGAACAAAAAGTTTACACTAATGACTTATTTTTAATTCTCTTTTTTTGCATTGAGAGGGTGCTGTGCAAAATTATACGCAGCACTACAGTTTGGATGTTTTTGAACACAAGAATACAGGCACTGAGGTTAAATAAAGCTTGCTATTGAAACAAGACAGTTGTAATATTACAACTTTAGGGAAGAATTCATGCTGTGATGAGCTACAACAGAAATGGGTTTTGTTCCTTACATTAATCTTTGACTTGTGTGACAAAACTGAACATACTTCTTAAAATAATGAAGTCGCTTTTGCAGCAGTAATGCCTCAGATAAGGTGAAAGGATGTGAAGTATTACTGCAGAAGGCAAGGATGTGAGAGGGAGCATCCCAAAAGTCAGGAAGAGTGGTTATAGGACATAATAGCTGCATGTGCTTAATACAAGCTAAAATGTAGTAGTTCTTGCAGTAACAAGCTCGATGCCTCAATCTTGCTTTCTCTTTATCCACTGAGAGTCTAAAGATTGGCTGGAAGAAATGAGCACAGCCTAGGAGGCAAGCTCCAGGAGCCTGGGCTAAGGAGAGAAAAATTGAGCCCACGTGCCCCAGCTGACATGGAGAAGTTGGCTCAGGAGTTTCTACCGAGCTTACTGTTTGAGCTTGTGTATATGGTGGCGCGCGTTCAGCAAACTCGGGCGGCTGCCTGTGAAAGCCCACTCAGCTGCAGAGGTGCGTTGGGACTGGCTGTGCGGAGCAGGGCGCAGGCACTGGCTTTTGCTGTCCCTCTGGGTCAGAGGTGACCGTGCCTCGCAGGCAGCACCTGCAGGCCTGCCGGGCTCGCTGCCGCTAAGTCCCTTGCCCCTTCCCTGCTGCCTGGGAGCTGGAGCTTTCCTTTAACCCAGTTTAAATGCATTCCCCTTTCTGTTTAGCTGAGCTCTCGTGCACCGTCCCAACAAACCCCCTCGTGCAGCTCGGTGGGGAAGGTCTCGCCTCTGAGGTGGCAATTAGGTGTTTTACTGGCTTCAGCAAAGTCTTTGAATACCTCGCTGAACAAACCCAAGATAAGCATTCCTGTAATAAAGTGAGCTGAAATTCACTTAGGTACCTCCTCCGCTCATGTTTTCTGAAAGTGTAAAATAAACCTTGTAAAGATGTGCAATGTAATAAACCCCAAACCCTTATTGCCCATTATCTCTCCAGCAAATTCTCTGGTGTCTGTAATATATGATGGTACGTGCTGAAGGCCGAGAACAGCCGAGAAATGAGCTTTTGGTGGTTTGCTGTCAATGTTCCTCATCATGAGGTTTACTAGTCACAGCTGCTGCCATTCATCATCTACTTTTTCTTTTCTTTAACAATTCATTCACAAATCTGACATCAAGTTGTTAGTTTTGAGAACCAGCCTCTTCTAGTTTGTACATAATACATCCAGTGATACTTAACATTGCTTAAAGCCAAATGTAAACATTTCAGTGAAGTATTTCTAAGCTATATGGGAAAGAGAGCTATGTAACTCATAATTGAAAAACTACTTTAAATAACCTTGTGCTTGGAGCTACTGACCTTTTCATAGTTATTGCTACATTGTTAGCCATTACTAGAAAGTCTTTTAAATATCACATTAATTTTTTTTTTTCTTAATAGAAAGCTTTTCTCAAAGAGTTTCAATGAATTTATGCCTTACAGAGGACACAGAATGAGATTAGCAAACTTTGTAGAGCATTAGTGTAGCATAAAAGACTTAAAGTTTTAATTGCAGTAAAGAATTCTATAAATCACAATTAAAGAATTTCTTTAGAATTCAAATTAGGATTCACATTAATTTGATAAAATTCAAATAAAATAGACATGTTGGCAATTAAAAAAAAAAAGAGAAGATCGTGGTCAAATGATTTGTCAGATACAAAAGAAGACATTATTCCAAGTCCATCGGCTACTCAGTGACTTTGAAAATTGTCCTGTAAAATGTTGATTTATATATTAGGGGGTCAACAAGTAATGCTGCATTAAATACTGGGGTTTTTTGGTTGTGGGTTTGTGGTTGGTTTTTGTTTGTTTGTTTTCGTGTGGTGGGTTTTTGTTTGTTTTTTTTTTTTCTTTTTCTGAAATGAACTGAATATGCCATTTGCTGAAAAAATAAAGTGATTTTGTTGCTTAAGTTTTCTGAGTCTATCCAAGGCTTTTCTTGATGGGGAAGTTTTCTAGGAAGTGTCAGGCTTGTGTTGTGGTTGAGGTCCATCTGTGTTAGATAATTCCTGTCCCTT
>NW_009226152.1:30403-30731 GCF_000690835.1 Fulmarus glacialis | reverse complement strand
GCCCTGGAGTCCTTTCTTCCTTTTGTAGTTGATTATACTGGTATTTTTTTCTATTGCCCTTTGGGATTAAGGTGTAAACCTTTCTATTCATTTCCATTGTATGGGAAGTTCCTCATAAACATTATTTGATCCTTTTGACTTCACTGCCAAGAAAGAATATTTTGCAAATGGTCAAGTCACTTTTCTTCCACAGCAAAGAACAAGGCTCCTCTTAAACCCAGTGAGTTGGTCACAGTACCATCCAGCCTTCCTTGGCAGTCTCTATCATGATCAGTAGGACTAGGGATGTGAACGTGCCCCTGTGCTCAGCATTGGTGTGGGTGCACCT
>NW_009226152.1:0-30303 GCF_000690835.1 Fulmarus glacialis | reverse complement strand
GGGAACTGGGACTGTTTAGCCTGGAGAAGAGGAGGCTGAGGGGAGACCTTATCGCTCTCTACAACTACCTGAAAGGAGGCTGTAGCGAGGTGGGTCTCGGTCTCTTCTCCCAAGTAACAAGCAACGGGGTGAGAGGAAATGGCCTCAAGTTGCACCAGGGGAGGTCTAGATTGGATATTAGGAGATATTGCTTCACCGAAAAGGTTACCAAGCATTGGAACAGGCTGCCCAGGGAAGTGGTGGAGTCACCATCCCTGGAGGTATTTAAAAGATGTGTAGATGTGATGCTTAGGCACATGGTTTAGTGGTGGACTTGGCAGTGTTAGGTTTACGGTTGGACTCAATGATCTTAGAGGTCTTTTCCAACCTAAATGATTCTATGATTCTGTGACTGTAATGCTTAGTAATGAAATTAATTTAATTTAAATTAAACTAATTACCATCAGTAATTAAAAAAAGAGAAAAGAATCCACAATGATTCTGCATGTTCCCCCTTCTCACTTCTTTTTAAATACAGCCTTTATGATGTAGCTATGCTGAACATGTTTAATCTGCAATAGAGGTTTCTATGCAAAGTTGTCCGAGCCACACAACTTACAGGTGTCATTCTGCAGCAGATCGCAGACTTGGTGCTGCCCTCCAGCAGTCTCGCCTTCCACCTAAAGCTGATGTGTCAGCACTGGTATGCTTGATTTTTTTTTAATTAATTAGGTGTTCTGCTACTGGGCTTGTGGGCTTAGTTGAATTAATGAATTAATAATCTTATGATTTCTGTTGGCTATCCAGCAGGCTTTTAAAATTTTTATTTCTTGCAAGTTTAAGTTACTGAATGGGTGGTGATAGAAGCACTGTTGTTGGGTAAGTATTGTATAATTATGATTATTTTCTGAGTTAAATTGTTCCTTCCAGCTCTTTTCCCTTTTTATAGTAGTATTTATTTTAGAGAGAGGTTTTTGGTGGCTGTTTTAGTGAAGATTTGATTTACATGTTTTAATTCAGTTGGAAAAACTTCCAATACTAAGAAGAAGCCTTTTTTTTTTTTTTTCCCCTGTCCCACTTCCTGTTATTGTTTTTTATACTCTTTACAGTAGCACCCAGTGTCTGCTTTTTGAAAGCTGCAAGAACAGAGCGAAACAAGTAGGTCTTAGGGCATTTTCAGCCTGGCAGGCTTCTGGGTGGCAGGGGAGAGATGGAGGGGTGGCAGGGAAGGACTGGCTGTTGGGACAGCGGGTTTCTTGTTGCTGTGGCTCATGGATGTTGCACTGGGGAGGCTGGACATGGGCATGGGCCTTCTACTCTGGGACCCCATTTTCATGTTGTTTTCAGAAGGGAGAAACGGGTGCAGACATAGGATAATAAAGACTAAATCCTACTGCACTCCTGAAGACCTATTTGGTATATATATATGCCTATACAGAATACATAGTACAAAGCTAAGGAAAATAGGGAGCAGCTGTGAAGTGCCATGATGTCCAATTGTTACAGTTTATTTCGGAAAGTGTACATCTCATGCATGTGCCTGTACAGCCATCCCAGACTCTTAAGTAAGTTTTTCTTAACTGTTACACATGCCATATTGTTTACACCTTTCACTTTCACAACTAAGTGGCAAGAGTGCTGCAAGAAACATACCAAATAGGCTTTCAGGTAAGTTCATCTCACTGTAAATTTCTTCCATGCTTCCAGTTCCTAGCAGATTGCCCACTGTAAGAATAAGAGCAAATAACTTGCTTTTGAATCCCTCAGAGTAAAATCAGCCCTTTTAAGTGCATCTAGACAGCAGCTGCATTTACTGGAGATGGCTGTATCTCCAGTAAGGCTGCATGTCAAATCCCGAAGAGTAAATGATGATTGATCTTTATTTGTTCAAGTTTGGATAGTGTATCTTTTTTCCTGCCACTCAGCTGACCTGGGGTGAACTGCCTGACTTTGTATGGACCTATTTTGTGGAGAGACCGTAGTCTTCTAGATTGGACCTTTATTACACAGGTCTTACAGGGAGGGGTAAAACCAGGAGGAAACCCTTGGGGATGCATTGAAAGAGAGGATGATCAAGAAGGAAGCTTCTTCTGAAAGAAGGAGGTGGTGAGTAGCAAGAAGTGCATAATCTCCCTGGCTGGGCAGGACTGGGATGGAAATCACCTTGCTTGTCTTCCCATATTACGATTTTGTACAGTGAGTGGCAAGCTGTTAGAGCTTATGAAGGTAACCATGCTGGCGGGTTAAAAATGATCAGGAAATATATTGGGAGTTTATTGAAATGGTAGTTTATTTAAATAGAAATAATACATAAAATCAGCAATTCTTAAACTTGTTTTGCTGCTCTTCAAGTGTCTTTTTTGAGGCAGGAGTCCTGCTTTTTCAGGCTCAGCATTCAAAGCATAAGTCTAAAACATTGCATTTCTGCCAAGGATTGTGGCCTTCTCTTGGGCATGGTGGCATTGGATCGAAGTGTGTTTTCGCTGACTTATGGTATGTTTTTCCATATGGCCTAGCCTATCTTTCCACTTCTGTTTTTTAAGCAAGCAATAATGTTGAGGAATGATTTAGGAAAGCTGAAAACCAGGTGAACTGACCAAACAGAAAATTGAACTGGACCTTTAAGGTATTTCTTTGTTTTTCATCCCTGGTGCCAGTTATTGCCAGCAATGGTTAAATGGCCTTTAGTTGACCTCCTTCATTTCTTTGAAGGTTGTTTTTGACTGTTTTCTGTACTGATACAAGAGGAAGTTCCTGAACAAGTTTACATGACTTACATTGTGCTATATATCCCTCCTTGTTTCTTTTCCCTAAACCTCTGACTAAAAGTAGGTGACCTCATGGGGTGGAAATAACTTGCAGACCTTGTAAATCAGTGCCAAGTTAAATGTATGCTAATGTTTCTTAAATAGATGCAGATATCTCTTTTACGTCTAAACATAGGAAGCTTGGGTGTCTAATGAGTACATGACTTTTATGCCAGACAGTTGTTTATATAATACAGTATAAAATTTTTATGAGTTATCTGGGAACCATTTCAGCAAAGTAGGTTAGCACATGCTGAAATCCGGCTATTCAAGTAGTACCTACACTTCAGCATAGCGTTAGGTAAGTGTTCAAGTGTGACTTCTCAGTCAAGAGCTAGAGAGTTTTGAACCTTTTTTTTTTTAATTTGGAAAGAGTCTGTGTGACTAGAGACTTAGTTGTGTTGTATGAATTGTTTTAGGTTTATTCTTTATGTCTTATTAAGTAACGTTTGTTTGGGGTAATTTTTTTTTCCTATGCAGTTATTATCTGAACATTGCCAGTCTTATGTCTTAGTTAATAAATGATATTTTGTCATTGAGCAAACTTGTTCTTGGGCAGTTGGAAGGAAACCATTTGTTCTCTGAAGTGATTGAAGCCATTTGGACTTGTCTGTTACTTTTGGATGGATGGGTAAGCTGTGTCAGGTGATCCTGCAGTGGAGTTCCTCTATGAATTGCTTGATGCTCGAAACATCAAATACTGCCTAAAGTCTGCTGAAGCGTGTTTCCATCTACTCTGGGCTTTTGATGGTGATGAAAAACAGTATATAACCAGAGGTTTTCTTTCTGCCTCTGTGTCAGAGGATATTGATGGTGTGAATTTGCACGAAGCCGCTTTGTCTCAGCGAAACTGTTTCTGAGGCACAACGTAAACCCAGAGAAAAGTGGGCATCCTGGGGTTTCCCCAGATAACTTCTAAAGAGATGAACTCCAGAGGACTTTGCCTGTTAGTGTTACAGTCTGGCAGGGGTCAGACAGCTCTGGCTGGCTTTTGGCAAGCCTGGAAAAGAAACTCTGAGGAAGGGAAGAACTGTCCCAGCCTGGGGCATACTGATGGATGTTTTGTAGTCAAATAGTTTCTTTTGAACACTTGTGTCTGGAGTAGTTTCACAGGGGCACTGAAGCTGTTCACAAACTTACAGCATCTGTGGCATTCGTCACTATCCCATTTGCTGGATGTCTGCAACATTAGGCCTGACAGAGCTGTGTTGCCCCCTAAATGCCTGTGTGTCACATAGTTGCTTCATCAGCAGGAATTTTTTTCTTGTTTGCTGCGTGTGTGTAGCCATTGGCTTTGCACCGTTTTTACCATTTTTCCCTGATGTGTTAATATCTCATTGTGTAAACAAGACGTATGAAGAAGGAGAGTTGTGCTCTGCTGTCAGAAGCCTTGATGGGAGCTGCTGTGTTATGGAGACGTGCGCAGCGGAGTGACAGCTTGCTGGAGAAGCGCTGCAGGACAGGAAAGGTAACGGTAGCTCCTAATGGCTTTATCCTGGCCGTGGCACATGCTGTGCGGCACTGGATCTTGCATCCTTCGGTAGAGCAACCGTTCGTGAGGTACGTGGCCATGTTCACCCAAATCTTAGTCAGCCAAGGATGAAGGCTGCTAACAGCTCTGTTATTAACCTCTTCACATTCAAAACCAGTTGCTTTTAACTCTCAGTGAATTGGCTAGGATCTCTTGCACAGATATCTGTCCCACATGTGTCTTCTCTGGTGGCGAAGCCTTTTGAAGTGTTATGTTGAATTCTGACAAGAAAAGTTGTAGGCCTTTCTGTTTGCAAATACTTGAGGTACTGGGTATGATTTCAGTATTGTCCAGTTTCTTAACTGGGGGATTCTTCTCTCTACTGCTAGTTTTTCAGCAAACAGAAAACCTGCAGGATTTATTAAATAATCCTTAAAAAAGATTCATGTCTGCAATTGTATTTTGAGTATTTCAGATTGAATTCTCATGTCTCTATATGAAAGTACTATTTCTACACAATAGGAGAGAATCTTGTCTTATCACCTGGTTGTTCAAATGTCTCATTGAAATAATTAGTGTGATAAAATATGAAGTAAATGACTGTTACAAGAGGAACGCAAAACAGTATCTAAATGAGATCTGTATCGAGAACTTTCTGAGATAAAATTTTGGATGTTAACTTTGTCTTTGGGGAAAGTTTCTTTTAAAGACCTTAGTTAAAAACCCTTTCTTGTAAGAAATTTAAATGGTAAATGCTTGCGGGAAGCCACGCTGTCACACTTCAAACATGTTGCAAAGTGATCTAATAACAGGTGAAGAGCTTTTAAGTTCTATCTCTGTCTTAGCAATGCTGAAGTTTATGGGAGTATGGAGAAAAGTCATCAGAGGATAAAATGAATAATATCTACCATAAGTAATAATTTTCATTTTGCTTCATTAAACAAGGCCCTAATTAGATATGTTCTAAAAACATCATGATTCTCTTATTCTCATGGTAGCTTTTTGTTTCTTGTAACACCAACTATGTACTTGAGTTGATTACAGTAGAGCAAGAACAACTATGGTAATGCTAATCATATCTTACTACTTTTAAACCCAGTAGTACTCACGTGACAGAAATCCTGCATTTATTCAGTCTGCTTCCTAAAGATTTAATTCACATAACAATTTGTAATATGTTTACCCAGTGAAGTACGACAACTTGAAATACACAGTTTCAAAATAAAATTATTTCCCCCCCAATCTCTTTCTTGTTACTCTGCCTGTTTACTGATTCACTATTAGAAAATTCAATAGGAAAGAAATTGTTTCAAACACCCATCTTACAAAATCTCAGTGAATGGAAGAGAGAGAGAAGTGGGCTCACTATGGGTTATGTAAAATTAATCACATCTATAGCCTGTACATTTAGAAGGCTGTAGGTTCAAGCCATTCTGATAATGTAAATTAGATGGAAAAAAAAAAGTACAAAACCAAAAGGTAAAAAAGCAATTGTTTTGTATTAAAAAACATTAATAGAGAATATCTTAACTTTATTTCTAGTCCTCACTGCAGGAAAACTTTGCTGACATGTCCAGAGAAAATTACTGACTGCGTCATCCTATATAGAAGAAGTTTTTCTCTACTATCTTGTATTTCCAGAAAGCAAGCAATATTCTTAAAATTGGAAAATTGTTGCTTTAGCGGGGGAAAAGGGAAGACTCAGAGAGACATACAGTTTTAAAATACATTAGAAGATGGAGTTTTTGAAAAGGGAAGAAGGGCGGGTTGACAGTTTTTGAACTTTCTTGAGTCTTTTGATTGGGGGTTACTTTGATGTTTGAAGTTAGCTATAGTGTCTCCAGGATGAGCAGACTGGTTTTAAAGGGATTGACTTATGTGAGAAGTGCTAATATTGAAGATTGATTCTGTGCTAGAGTTATGCATTTGTTGATGTATTAATTCTGACAACTCTTAAACAAAAACACTAACCAACTAAAAGGCTTTTCATCCTTGTTTAAACTCCCGAAGACTTTGGAGTGGCTTTCTCAGTGAGCGGCGACACAACATGCAAAGGGAAAAACAGTGTGCTAAGAACAGAGGTATTTTTAATGCTAGCAGAAGAGTCAAATTGAAAAACCCAAACTACACAGCATTGTCCAAATGTAGGCCTGGCTGCCCACAACCACAGCCAAGTTTTAAATTCCTTAAGTTAAAAACCATTTACGACGAGGGTGCTGATGTACAACAAACTCAGCAGCTCTTCTGTAGCGAGTGATAGGTGGTAAAGCCAGCGCTATAGGGCTTTCTTTGAGATAGAGCTGAATTAGCCTAAAAATATTCCCTCCCTCTTCTGCAGCATAGGACTGCACAGATCCTGCCCACTTACGTTTTTCAAACTGTGCTATTTTAATTTCAGCATGCACGCTGATATTCAGCTGGTTACAAGTGTCTAATTATTGTGATTATATGCATGCAGACTTCATCACTTTCTTTTCTAATGGAGCTGGCAGTGCAAGAGAAGCTTGGCATTTTATCTACTGTATAATTTCCTTGTTTTATGCTTAGTGTAACAGCTTGCTGAATGAGTGCCGGAGTGAGACGTCGGTAAACAACAAGGGGAGGGAGGGCAGGCACACAGGCGCGCGGGTCCCGAGCGGTCATTGCACGTATCCGAGAAGACCTATCAAACAGGCATTGGGAAGGCCAAAAAAGTGAGAGGAAATTCAGGAGTAACTTCTGCTGCTTGCGCAGATGCACACCTATTGACATCTGCATCTTCAGATTTTCCCTCTGGGTGGTTATTTCTCTGCGGGTGAATGACACCTGCCACTTGAAGAGGCCCCCACGGTGGCCGGGTGTGTGCTCAGCTGCTGGTGTTTCCTCACGGGTACAGCAGTTCCCGGCGGCGTATCCTCGGGATGTGCAGGGGTGCGTGGGGGGGACATCCATTACTGGAGCTCACATGCCACCATCCGTCGTTTCTGGGGGGGAGGCAGCCGGGGATGGCAGCGTTAGTCTGCTTTTTTTTTGGCGAGGAGGACCTGGCCGCTAGCCTGCCACCAGGGCTGCTGCAGGCTGGTTTGCTGAGAGATGGTTATCGCCAGCTCCCTGAGAATCTGATGGCTTCAGTCCAAAAGAAATATGTAAATAAAGTCCTGCCCACCCCAGCGTGGAAGGCAGAAGCGCCCCAAGGGTAATCTGCTGTCAGGACATGGCAGCGGCTCCTTGGTCATCCTGTGGTTGCACTGGAGAAGGGGGCTGCCCGGGTGCCTGGCCTGGCCCAGCTGGGCGAAGGGCAGGAGCCTCAGCAACCCTCGCTGCCTCGCTTCTTCCACGGCCTGCAGTTATGCAGCAGCCCCCACGCCTCTACAGCCTCGCTGCCCATCACGGCGTGTACGCTTGGCCCGAGTTTTGCATTTACTTCCTTGGGTAGCTGCAGTAATTTATTGGAGGCCACCACCATGTTAATTTTAAAAGCTTTCTTCTCCCACAAATGTCAGACGACAGGTAAGCACTAGATGCCAAAGGCTCTGGTTTTGGTTCCTAGCCCTACAGACAGCTTGTAACCCATCAGCATTGATAGATGGGGCTGTGCTAGAAGCAACTCGGGTCAGACCAGGTGTTAATCCCAGCCAGTGCCTCAAAGAGGTGTGAAGGCTCTCCATGGCCATGCTTGCTGCCACCGCCCTTGCTCTCACTTCAGGGAGCGTCCCTGCTGCTTCTCCACTGATTGGACTCCTCCTCCGCCTTCCCTCTGCTTTGCATGCACCAGGGCTTGCGGGATGATGCAGTGAGATCTGGGTTATCTCAAAACTTGGCCAAGTTGTTTCCAGACTGACTCATGACAGGGAAGAATTCTGTGTGGATCAATTTACTCCTCGAGAAGCTGGCTCAGTCGCCTGGCATGGGGTCTGCGGCAGGCCAGGAGGCAACTTTGTGACCTGCACCAAATGCTTTTGTATGCTGCTTGCGTGGTTCAGTACAGCTTGGGTGTACAGCCTGCCAAGAGCTGTTACCATCAAGTGACAGGAGAGGATGTTAACGAAAACAGCACATTTCGCTCGCTCCTTTGGGCATGTCCCTTGGCAGAGTAGATGGAGCTGTGCTAGGAGCCTGCTTTCTCTCACTAAAGAAAAGTAAAAATTTCAAACCTGTGGAGCAGGACCTCCTGAATTCTGTTTTTCCACTTGACTTTTTTCTGGGCTTTGAGTTGAAAAGTTTGTGGTGTTTGTGGTCGTTCTTAAAGCAGTGGCTTGGGTTTATTTGTGTTCTGATTTTGTAGGTTTTAGAGTGAACTTTGGTAGCATATCCAAGTTTTTTCTTTGCAAGCCTGAGGTCCATGCTCAGATGATTTTGGAGAATAAAATGATTCTGATAAACAAATAAATAAAATTCTGATATTACTCTGATATTGACATCAGGATGTGGGATTTACAAAAAACATTAGACATTACTCAGCAGTAAAATGGTGAAAGGTAGGTTAACATCCCTTCACAATTCTGCCTGAAGTGAGCTCATAGAAATTCTCAGTTACCTCTAGAAGTTCACTAGGTTGCAGTAGGAACCATTGGCTTGTGGTAATATTGCAATTTATTCATACTTTGTTCTTTTGGAAATTCTGGCATTGCAACAGGAAATTAATGTTTTCTTATCTGAAATTGAAAAAAAAACCCAATATTTTGGGAAGTAGTCTTAAAATGAGAATTCTGAAATACTATTTTGGGGGAGGGCATTGAAATGTTGAATTTTAATAATGGTGTGAAACTTTTTTTTTTAAATTAATAGTTTAAGGTACTAAATAGAACTAAGGCACATGTCTACTCTTGTGAATAAAGAGATAGAGGGCAAAACAATTGACATAGAAATGCCAATATCATTTTAGTTTAAAATGCCTATATGCCTCTACATGTTTCCATGAAATCCTGAGTTCATGACAAAGTGTTTTGGTGTGGTTTTTTTGTTCGTGGTTTTTTTTTTTCTTTTTTTTTTTTTCTTTTTCGGTAATGTATTCATTTGAAGTATTTTTAACAGTCAGTCTCTTTCTCCTGCCCCCTCCCCCTTTTTTGTTTTTTCATCTGCCATATGCTGCATGTCGTCTTGCAAGATCACTGGGGATAGATGATATCTAAATATACTTTTTCTGTTTTAGCACAATGTGGCTCTGATCCTGATTGGGACTTGAATGTTCTTCAGGATAAAAATGTTAAGGAATATGATGCCACTTGTGAAATGGACCCTTTATGAATATGGGAGGTGCTTTGAGCCTTCAGCAGAATCAGCATTTCTCCAAAATGTCCCGATATTTCAGCTGAATAAGGTATCAGCCAAAACCACGAGATATTAAGTAATACGCGTATAAAACAAGTGTTTCTGCTTTTTAATCAGATTTCATATATATGGTATATTCTCATGTTCTGCTATGAGTTGTATGTCCCCTGAATAAGGATTTCAAGACAGACAGATACATGTTTGGACTGCATTTAAAAATCTAAAGTTGAAATAAAGAAAAGAAAACTTAAAGAAATACAATGAACACATCCAAACTGCCTTTTAAGCTTTCTTCCATACCAATAAAAGCAGTTCCTCCCGTTATGTATGGTCTCTAAGTATCGCTGCCATGTTTTAACGCTGACATGTTGAAGGAGCCATGTCTGCAGGAAGTACATGATTTAATGGGGACTGCCTCATGTGTTTGTGCTGTGCTGTGTTTTGATCTCGAGTAGGACCTGTAGCCACCACAGGTCCCTGAAAGCAGGTGAGCAGCAGTCATAAACTGAGGCAGCAGTTGGAATTGCTGTGTGGAAGCGGAAGAGCACATGTACACTGTCTGCATATTTCCTGGGTAGATAAGAGTAAGCAGGACGTTTGACTGAGCTCTGTTCTGTCCTGGTCTGAAAAAGCCAAGATTTTTCAATACTATCTGTTCTTCTGTTATTTTTAATTATAATGGGGTCTAGAAATCCAAAAGCAATTATGCACAGTATTCAATGTAATGGGTAGGGATTCTTGGGCAAGCCTAGACCATGCTAGCTTGGATACTAAAAGCTGTATAGTACAGAAAGAGGAGGTGGTAGCAGCAAACGGTGGCTTCATACCATAGCTGGGCTGCTTCCTGAGCTAGCTCAGGTTTTTCTCTATGCTGTGGTTCATGCCATCTAGACATAACTACATATTGCCCAAGGCACTATCCCTTTCAAAAGCTTTAAAATAGGCAAAATAAGGAAAGATTATGAGAAGAAGATGCTCTGAAGTAAGAGGACTTGCTTGGATTTACTGGCAAAGTCTTCAACAGGCTGAGGTCTTGTACGTCTCCATCAGTCTCCGATCTGTTAGACAATACAGCTCCTTTGCAGCTTGTTCCCTCATCATTCAGTAGATGAAGGACATGGGGGTAAATAAAATAATGCAGAAAACTGTAAGCCTCTTGACAGAGTGGTGTGGATAGTAGTCTGGGGAATGGCAAGCAAGTTTCATTTGTCCTCTTGTTTTTTGGGGTGTGCTGCAAATCGTAGACTATGGAAAGGAGAGTTTTCTCTGTGAGATTCCAAATGCAGCCAAAAATGGGTTAAAGTCTAGACTACGCTTATTGCAGCAGGATGGAGGGAAGTGCTGTATATACCTAGCCTTATGGTTAATTTTGTAGTATTTCTATATATGCAGACGCACTTATATCTAGCAATTGTGTGCTGTTTGAAAATGCACAGTAACCTTTCTTTAGCAGGACCAATAAGAGATGGACTAATGAGAAATAGAAATCTACTTGCATTTACTAGATGAGAATGATTTTCCCCTTCTTCACCATCTTGCCTTTTTGCTTCCTCTGATAGTGAATGTGAACTATTTTGGATTTGTAGGTGTTCATTTCATTATGTTATAGTTTCCTGCCAGCAATTTTTTCTGCAGCAGACGAATCTAGAAGTGTAGCGGTTTTTTGTTTTAAATATTAGTAATGAATAAATAAATAAAAATTATTCATTTCTTTTAAACACATTATTTCCATGTAGAATTCTGGGCTTAGGATTTCTATAAAGTGAACAATAACTTCCAGCTTGGGAATGTTATTGTCCATGTTACTGCAACTTACTGGAAGAAATAAGATCAGATTTACTGACTCATTTTAAGGATATTTTGAGTCTTCTTTCTAAGTCGAGCAACTGTTGTGGGGTTTTTTTGTTGTTGTTGATTATCTTCTATTACAGCTCACATTTTGGCAGCTGATTCTTACATATCATGCTGTTCTGGATCTGTTTGCTTGTGGGTGGGTGTTTTTTGCTAGCCATTTTTCCATGGCTTGTATTAAATCTTTTTCTCATTGTTACATCTACCTTTCTCCATCTTCCCAATGAGATGCGTTAGTTGGAACACTCTTGTATAACTGAATTGGGATAGAGTAGTTTGCTTTTTATATGTATCTTACATGAATTCTGTAGATTCAGGAGGTAGTTTGTGAGAACTGAATGCACTGCTGGACCTACCTGCATCGAGCTGGGGCTAGCTACACCTCCACACCTGCAGAGTCCCAGGTGTCATTTAGGATTGCACAAGAATTTAACAGCCAGATAGCAATAGGACAGTCTGTAGGGATGTAACTATGGGCATGTAAGTAGAATTTAGGTCTCTCAGTCTGGGTTTTGTCTTGCAAGAAAATCCAGGCCTTGTCATTATTAAAATTAACTTTTACTAATTCTTATGAAACATTACCTCTTCTCGGTGAAGTCTGCAATTGTTGCATTTCAGCAGTATAACATATTAACTGGACTAGTGCTACATACCCTTTTTGCTCTGCCACTTTGAGGAGAAGGTGTGCTGGATGTTGCTGTCTTGAACCCAGTCCCAGAACTTGTTCCTGCAGAGATTGTCAGTGCCTTCGAGACTTGCTCAGAGCAAGGAGGCGTAATATTGTTTAAAACAAACAAAGCAACTCTCCTTCCCCTTCAAAAAGTGGAGCTTTTCTGGTATTGTCATAGTGTAGGATATTTAACTGAAAAATTAGTGCAACTGCAATCTTGAAGTCTTCTCTCAAGCATTACTGTATGACTACCTTTTTGAGTAAGCTCTCGTGAAAGAGGAGAGAAACACCTATATTAAAATCTGTTAAAATACTGATGAATGAAAGAAACCCTTCTAAGAGAGGACTGGTTCATTGAGTCCTGCTGTTAGAAGCACCCTACATCGTACAACAGTGCTCATATATTAACCAAGCTCTACCTTTAGGGTTTTTTCCCTCCGCTGCTCCCATCTGATGTCTTGCTTTCCTGGTGGTGAGGAACCTTCCAATTTCTGACAGAGATGCCATCACAGCTGGCTTAGCCATACTTGTTCTTGTGCCAGTTAAACTTCTTGTAAATTTAAGTAGCTCTTCTCCTTTTCAAGATCTACTGAATAAATATGAGGGACGCTTACCGTCCCCTTAGAATGCAAATACACCAAGCTCTTTCTGGTGTCCTGTCACATAAGTAGTTGTCTCTCTCCTCAACCATTTACTGGTGAGGCCTTTAGACTTAATGCTGAGGATTTTTGTCTCAGTGTCCTAGGTGAAATGTTGACTTGTGTAGTAGTCTGGTCTTTGTAAAATCCTTGTTTTGTTCCTCGTAGCAAGTTTCCTACCCACCTTAAAGTTCTTAATTCCCACCTCCAGTGTCCTAAGCAACATCTCTGCATGCTGTAGGGTACTCAGCTTTGTTAGAGCTAACATATTTCCTTCATCTAGAAAATGAGCTGCTGTGTTGAGAATGTCATGTTGGTCTGATGTGTTTTTCTTTTTGGTGCTGGCGAACGGATGTTGTGTTTTATTCTGTTTTCCTTTAGCCACTTTCTTTAATTATGCCTCCCTTTACAATGTGTTCCAATGCCATATGTTTCTACTGAGGTGATTTTTATGAGCAGTAGTTGCCTGGATGACTTGTTTTTGTTTGCCACTTCCTCTGCTTTCCCTTTTTTTTTTTTTTTTTTAAAATCTAGTTACTGTGTTTGTTGAATGTTTTCAGATCATATACCACCTTATACTTAATAGTTTTAGTCTGTGCACCTAGCCCTGCAATTTCATTTGCCAGTACTTTAAGAATCCATAGACGGAGATTATTGAGGTTTTTCTAGTTTTGAGTGGATTAAGCTCTGAGTTTTGCTTCTGTTTTCATGCTCGCTGCCTCATAGGCATCTTGGATTTCCCCAGGCTGTAAAATAAGAAAGTTAATTCCATTTGGAGGCTGTTGAAAGTCGCCTGTAAGGCATGTTGATGTCGGATGCTCTGCACAAGTGTTGTGGGATACCTAAGTGAAATTTTCCATTTCATTGTTTAAAAGTAAGGATAGTGATGCCATGGAAAAGTCTAAAACCGTGTCTTGATTTCTTTTTTCACCCCAGTGGAGTATTTTTCCTGTTTCTCCTCTACACTGCTCTGTGTGCTCGTTCACGCTGGCTGGAAGCAGCAGTAATTCGTCTTCCCAGTGCTCGCCCCATCATTCGGTGATGTACCATCCAACAGGCAACCCTTCCAGGCACCTCATCCTTTGCCCAGGAGGAGGGTTGTGCTTGTGCTGCTGTTGTGCTGAACTCTGTCAATAAAAGAGGAAGCAATTTCTCTGCTACCTCTCAGGATTTTGCGAGGACAAAAGAGGCAGAAACACTTGGCTAGTTAATGAAATGCAGTTATTTCCCAATAAATGATAGACCCCAAAAGCTGATTTCTGAATGTGTGTAGTAAAGCTAGGAGTGTGTTAGATGTGAATGGTGGAAAGAGCCAGATTGACTCACTTTGGTGAGTTTAAATGGTTTGTGCAGTTTCCAGTTCACAGCGTGTTAAAGTCCATTCAGATTCATAAACAGCATTTCCCCAGCTAGTGAGGTGAGTGAACCCAGCTTGTCTCTGGTTTCACTGGGGAACTACAGAGCAGGCAAGAACAGGTAAGAAGATAAAGCCACCACAAAAAAAAGTGTATTTGAGGAAGGGTTGTGACTTTGCGTGGTGGTTCTTCCACTGACGAATTCTCTTAAAATAAAAACATTTTAAAAAATTGAAGCTCAGCAGATGGCCATATAATCTGTTGTTGAGACTGTAAAGATGGAGGCTGGGGGGACTTCTGGAAGAACTTGACACACCCTGGCAGCGGAACAGTACAGTGTGTTTCTCCTTTCCTCTGGTCCCGCCTTCACTTCCATCTGCCCTCCTCAAACCCTAGAGAGCAGATACAAACCCCATTAAATTCAGGCTGCTGTTTACAGAGGGAGGCTGGAGGGCGTCGAGCAAGTACGATTCATGAAGCATCAACTCTCTAGCAATGGTGTTTTCCTTTTCCCTCCTGAATTCCTCTGGGGGCTAGGACTGAATCTTAAAAACTTTACAGTTTTAGAATTTAAGATTTTAAAATACAGAGTTTTAGAATCAGCAGAAGTGAGGAGGCAAGGGCTGTCGTTCTGAACATTCTCTGAGGAGAATTTATGCAGTGGGGATGATGCTATTGCTTAAACAACTGCCTGCCCCAAGACCCTTCTGTTTGGATTGCTGTTGGAGAGGCTTGTTTGACTCTAATGTTTTTTGTCATTGCCAAGCCAACTTCTTTTAGCCTTTCACAGAGCAAAAAAAGAAAGCCTTGCTCGTATTTTGAGGAGATTTGAAACCTACTGTTGCCTCAAGCTTTAGCTTCCTGTGGTGTGCTGTAGAGTGTCTGATAATGAAAGATGAAAGCTTTCTATTTTTGTCTTGTGAATGTAGCTCATGTTTCATGGGCCAGATTGGTTGATTTTTGTGTGTTCCTTTTCAGTGCTGCCTTTATCTTGGGGAAGGGGGAAGTAGAGAATAACGACTTCACTGAGGTCCTAAATTTAGAGCAGTTAGGAAAAGTGAGTGTGTGTATCCAGGGTCTTTCGAGCTTTTCAGGCTTAAGGCACCTGAGGAGGCTGATATGTGACCAAACACGTCAAGTTGAAGGATGGTGCCTGGGCACCAGAAACCCCCTTGCCCTTCATCCCTAATGAATGTCACAAGTGGCAAATCTCTGCACCCTGTGTCACATAAAGACATTGTCATTTGAAGTATACACTGTACAGATAGCTGTCGGTGGTGTGTTCTTATCTAGACAAGCTTAAAATACACATTTAAAAAATTATAATTGATTCTGGGTGTGTTTTAATTCTGTGTGCCTAGTACACTAAAGAGCTTGATATCATAATTTTTATTTACATAAAAGTATTCTCAAAGATGAGGGACAGCAGATTCGTGGGTTTTTTCTAGCTATACAAGGTACAGAGGTGATGTTAAATGGAAAGGGGAGAGTGCAAAAAGAGGACATAGAGGAGAGGCCATGATGTTCTGTGCCTTGGGTATCACGTATTTTCTGCCTTAGATTTATTGGGAAAACTTGCTTATCTGAACTATAGTTATCCAAGAGCTTTTACTGTATGAGTATAAAAGCAAAGTATGATTTGTATTTTCTTTCTCTAAGACCTATAGCCTAGCTGTAGAATTAATATTTTTTCATTGTAGTTGTGTGTATTGGGTTGTTCTCCCACCTCACTTTGCTCTCAGATGTTGATATTTCCGCATTCTTTTTTAGAATGATGGATACCTTCATTAAAAACATGTCTGCACAAGTATTGCAGAATGAAATACCATGTCTATTCACAGTATGTTCCTGCTGTAGGAATTTTTCTGCCAAAACAGAAGCCTGCGTACTTGTGTGTCCGGTCTGAAGTGCTCCAGAGCAGGTGCCACCCATATTCTACAGGAGGCCGTAGTCCAGGATGCAGTTCTGGCTGCAAGCCCCAGCAAAGAAGTTCTATGGCTCAGCCTTCCCTCTCTTTCCCCCTCAGCTGTTCACTGCTATCCCTTTCCAACCTGCCAGTGTAACTCCTCAGCAAGTGTGATCCACGGGAGAAAATAACTGCCTAGGCTGTTCTGCAGAACTCAGGTTAGGTGAATGCTACTGGATTTCACCTCCTTCTGAACACTGACACATCTGGACGGCATTGCACACCAAGGACGGCTAAGATGCCCTGCAAAATAGTGCTGTTTTCATTACAAAACAGTTAGGGTTGTTAGCGTTTATAGTAGCTGCTGCTTTTTGTGATGGTACGTCCAAACTACAGCTTCAGAGTCAGAATGGCTAAGATGTTCTGTACCACGCTGCCCTGTTCACGATGAACTGGCAAGCATCGTTAGCATATTTACAGTAGGTCCTACTTTTGGTGGTGGCATTATCCAAACTACCGTCTTGTGGAGCCAGCTGTCAAGTTTTCTTTTTTTCAGAAATCTCCTTGGCGCTGCTGACATAAGGCAGCAGCTTCCAGGTAAATCTGCTGGGATGCAGGCATGTGTGAGAACAGTTCAGGTTGCGTATGCTTTCATACAGCATTAGTAGCTCCTTGTCAGGCCCTGTGTGTGTAGTACAGAAAGAAGAGCTCAGCTGCTTGGGCAGCCTTTCCTGCTGGGAGAGGTGGGGCTTGCGAGGCCGTTCCTGCTGAGAGAGGTGGTGTTCTGTGGAAAAAGCCGTGTCTCACGTGAAAGCATCTGGGAAGGCTTTATTCAGCTTCTGAAGTGTACCTTATTTTCTAGAAAGCAAGAGCTGCGCTAGGGCACAGGCAGTCGTCAGAGGTTTCCTTGCTTTGACTAAGTGAGAAGATCCACAGTGATTCTTTTGACTTTTGCTACGACAAACTCCCAGACTAGGAAGATGAGAATAGAGTGCAAATGATGAACAGTGATGCTTTGTACGAGAGCTAACTTCATGTTTGTTCTGCAATATGAGATCAGTGCTTGTTTTTACCTGGTTATGAAAATACGAAGACTCTTACATTTTGCTATTTCCTACTTACAGGATAGCATAAAGGGCATCTTACAGGGTATCCTTTTGGTCCTGCTTGTTATAATTCAAGGTACTGTATTCAGAAGACATGTAAAAGTACATTTTAATCCAAATCAAAATGACAAAAAGGAGTGTATGTTGGAGAGCTGCATTTGGAGTATACTTGAAGTGAGTTGCTGCTCTGTTCTCTGAGTGGTCCGAGACAGAACAGGCTGTTGGTGTTATACGAGATCTTTGTACGCTGATTCCCTGCCTCTCCCCAGTAGTTTAGGAAGCTCACGTACCCTGGTATGATATATGCTTGAAATGGGATCTTGGTAAGCAAAACAGGTTGCGTTGAAGTCATTGATGGGAACCAGAGAGGGAGCATCAAGTGCGTGCTGTGGCTTGTGTGGAGGATACAAATAAAGGAGGCCCTGTGCCCTGTTCTGGGGGGACCGTGTTCACGAGTAACTGTGTGGGCATAAGTGCGCACACATGCATGCATGTTCACGAGTAATGGTCTCCGTGAAAGGAATTGCAGAAAGCTGACTAGATGTCTGGCTAAACAGCTACTGAATATGGTTAAGCTATTGCAGGTGGATCATTCACAAAAATAATCATTTGTTTTCAGAGAGTCGGTTTTGTCTGCCCTGCTTTTGTTTAGCATGAGATAGGGAGTTGTTTTGCAGTGCATTGCAGGCTGATTTTGTTCAGCTTTGTACCTGCAGCTGTTACTTTTCCACATGTGCAAATTTTTTCAATATTGCTAGCACTAAATGTTTTTCCTCTTAAATGAAATATGTCCACAATTAAAAAAAAAAATTCCTTGGTGAGCCAGGTCGTTGGTGGCCCTGGGGTTGCTGGAGGATGGCCAGTGGGGCTCACTGACTGAAGGTAAGAATTGGAAAGCAGCAGCATGTAAGTCTAGAAATGGGAAATGCTGAATCCTGGTGGTACTTGGCTACACACAGCTAGAACCGCTTTGTGAGCAGAGTCTGAGCTCCAGAAAACAGCTGGTGACACATCTCTATTTGAAAGATGGTTTTGGCTTACAATCCACAGCCACGCTCCACGAGTTTACAGAGCAAACTTCAATTAATGTTTGCATTTTGTTTGGTAGGTGGCTCTTTTTTAATGTTGTTCAGGGTAATTTGTGCTCTTCCCTTTTTCCTGCCTTCCTTCACTCTTACAGTCATGTGGTGCAGTTATTTCTCTGTAGTCTTACTGTTTTCTGTTGGCGTTCTTCTTGTTCTCCTGCTTGCTGCTTAGGGCCATACAGGAAGGGGATTCAGCTCCTCCACCTGTATGCTGAGTCAGTAATTGAAGCTGTCTCTTCAGAGCAGAGCAAGGAAGGGAAACGCTGGTATCTGTAATGGTATCTATAAACTCAGAAGTCAGCAAGGTCCCACGCTGCATCAGTGTGACGTTTCCATTGTTAAAAAGGGGTTTCCCAGAGTGAGGAAGAGCCCTGTCAGAGTCAGGTTTAGAAGCAAAAAGGGCTGCGTAAAATCACAGGCGAGTTCTTAGCAGTCAATACCTGTTTGTTAATGGTTCCACCTTTATGACAAGGTAGATTTGTGGAGAGAGAAATGATTATGGGAATCAGCTGGGAATTACTTTAAGTGGAAACACCCACAATCATTAATGAATTTTCAGTGTAATAGTCTTTATCAAAGAAAGCATCCTCCTTTTTTTTTTTCCTAAGTGGCAATAATAATGAGCAGCATTACTTCTAATATTGCTTAAAGAGTCTAAACAAAGGCAAAAGTATGTTCAGCAGTAAATTACTGCTTTGTTTTTTTGTTTGGTTTTGTGGTTTGGTTGGTTTTTTTTAGTGACACCCCCTGATCCTGTTTTGTATTGCAAATCTCTGTAGCTGTTTTCGCATAGAACTGAGAGAGAAATCATGACAGTTCAGCAAAAATGAATGCATGAAAAAATTGAAGTGTGTGTTTAATGTAAGACCATTGGAAGCACATCCAGATGGAAAGATAGTGCTGCCTGGAATACTGGTGCTCTCTTTGTAGGAAGGAGATTTTATTGCTGCCCTATTGAGGAGTGAGGTTTTCTAAAAGTCATCAAGTTTTTGAGATAAGTTTTGCATTCCGTAATGCGCAGTGGCAAAAAGCAAGGAGGCGAAATGTTCTGATGATAACATTTTGTAGTTCATAGAGGCACTTTATTTAATATCCTTGCTTAGCAAATGTAATTGTTGCTGATGAAAATTGGGAAGTTAATACTTACATGACCCAAGGCAAACAACTTTGAAACAAGCCCATTCCTGAAGTTTCCAGTTTTAGCAGATGCCTCGTTTCAGACAAAACTTCAAACACCCATGACTTGTGGCCACCAACTACAAGTGTTTTGTTGTTCCTAAGGGTACAAAACAATTTCTTTTATATTTTGGGCAGTGAGTCATAGCTGAAAAGCATGTCAGTAGTGCTTCTGAAGGTAAATTGGATACAGTGATTCTGTGGGCAACATCTGGAGTTCAGGCACTGTTAGTTATTTGTGGGGATGGGCTCTAGTTTGCTGTCGTGGATTTACTCATAAAAGATGACCAAGTGGTTCATAAGGTTTATCCTGCTGGTGCTTTGACCTCCTCTGGAGTCATTGGTGACAAAGAACTGTGAGCTTCCACAGTTTGATACTGGTTACAGATAGATAAGACTGTTGCTGGTTATGATTTAAGGAGGCATGGGATTGTGCAATGAGCTCATGATAAGGCCTGGCCTGATTCAGCATGGTCTCCTGCTGCTCACATACCAGGATTTGCAAAACATGTGGACCGCTGTTGTCTCCACAGTGCTCTGTCATACAGTCTTGTGGGGTGAGTGAAGTGTCCAATGTCTCCAGCAGGCTAGCTCAGGATCTGTGCCATCAATTAGTGCCCATGTGCTTTCTGACTTCTCGTTGCATTTAAGGTAAAATGCAAGCACATTGCCTTCACTGTGAGCTAACCTGAGAACAGCTCAGCCTCATGAAATTACAGATGTTTTTAACAATAAAAAGACCTATTTTCCTGGCAGTGAGGAACGGGAGGGCAATACTTACTCCAGCGCGGTAGCTGTGGATGTGGGAGGGAAGCATTGTTCTCACCTGATCTGCCAGGTGAAAACACTTCTGCTTGTGCATAGTTGGCAGTGGCAGTCATTGATTCGAGCTGCCTTGCCCGCCTGCAGGTCTGAAGTTGTTTCTTCCTGTGTTGGAGTGAGTTTTATGCTCAGGGTTAGGTATTCTGGCTGCACATGTGCAACTGCCTTTCTGTGCTACCCTCAAGACCAGAGATGAATGGGGCATTTCAGCTTCCCAAGCTGCCGCACATGGGGTTTCTCTGGTTTTGGTGGCATCTGGATGCAGAGGTGCGGGGATTCGCATGGCTGATTCCAAGTGAGGAGTGGAAGAGTGTAGGTGATAGCTGGCATGTCTTTGTAACTTCTCCCTCGGGGGGCAGCTCTTCTTTGCTCAGGGCAGCAGGCATCAAACAAGCAAAAGGACGTAAGTTACCTGGCCTCTGGAGTGCAAGTATTTCACCATTTGTGGGGCAGCTGGACAAATGACTAAGTTCCCTGGTGCCTCCTTCCTCAGAGGCATGGATTTGATATGGTGAAGGGTGCGGACTGCAGCTGACTTCCCCAGTGACTCCACTTGTCTGCTGACAGTGTTGCAGACGGAAGATAAATTGTTCATCATTGCAGTCTGACAGCTGCCTAGAGAGCAGAGTAGGATTAATTCCTGAAATTCTTCCTTAACTATTTCATTTACCTGGGTGGGTGTTCACTACTGAATTTCCAACTCCTTTACAGTGATGAATAGTAATATAATTCTCTGTCTTGTTCGTTTCACGTACACTTATCATCCCAGATAATGCAGCTAGTATATTGTTATTCATATCTCTTAGGAAAAAAATCTGGATTGTTAAAATAAGCTTGTAATGCAGACTTACTGTATTTGGTAGAGGCTATTGCCTCGGGGTATGGCTTATCTCATTAACCAGCCATGAAAACCTTGTAGTTTTCCATCTTTGCTCTTCATCAGGTATATTACCATTCATATTATGTACCTACAGTTTGTTCAGGGCAGTAGTGAGTAGCTTATTTGTGTATTTCTGGTGTATTTACACAAGGCTGCTCTTTGATGATTGCAGGCTCTGGAGTTGGGTCTTTTAATGCATGTGTTGATGTACAGCTGCTCTGTAATTAAGTAAGAAAATGCCCTATTCATTCTGCAGGGAGGTTTGCTTACCTTGTATTGTGCCATTCAGTACCTATTGAGGTGTTACCCCGTTAATGTGCTGTAATAACAACAGGCTGTTGGAAAAGCAGGTAGCAAAACAATAGCATGAAATAAGATACTTTCTGGAGGCGTCTTAAGGGTGGTTAATAGATAATTCCTGAGCTTTTAGTTGTTAGAAGTCTGCTCTGAGCTCCAGCCAGGTTACAAAACATGTTTTGTCTGGCAGTAGTATGGATCAGTGAGCCAAAGGGTTATGAACAGTTAAAAAAAATCCTTTCTGACAGAGTTCGGGCCCGTGTTTCGGGAAGGCTGTTGAGAGAGTATGAAGGAGGTAGGGTTTCTCCTGGGTTTCCAGCGCCGGAGTTTGATAGTCACTTAGGTAAGCGGGGTTTGCAGTACGTGTTTGTTTTTTCAAACCTATATTCCTCTAGTTCTTTTTTTTTTTTTACTGATAAGATTCAATATTGGTTGGAGAAGGCTGCTTAACCACTCGATTTAGTATGGCCACAGCCTTCCAGGAGGGAGAAGACTTGGGTTACGGGGTCCTGGGAGAGGGGCCAGGGAGCTGTGGGCACCACGGGCTGGGACCGGGTCTGAGCAGGAGCAGGGAAGGATCCAGCGATAAGCTTGGGAGCTCAGAGGGGTGCGCTGGCAAGGGCTGGAGTGCAACCCAAATGTGCAGACTCCAAGCAGTGACACTGCGGCCACCTTTGCTATTTTTATTAAAATCCTAAGTGATGCTTTGTGAATATATAAAAAAGAGACCCTGGAGAACGTTGAGTATTAAAAAGTCTAGTTTTAGGTTGTAATTTATTAGAGTATTTTTCTAAAGAGAAGAGTCAGTTCTTTTTTTGTGTGTCTTTGGTTTATTTGGGACCTTGAAAGGGAAAATTCTTTTATAAAATGAAACCTTATTACTATGTACAGTTCTGGGACAGATGCTGTATGTTGTCATGTTGCTCTCATTGGAAAGCAAACATAAATACAGCTACAGCAATGTTAAATGCTGTGACTAACCTAAGATACTCTATTATATACTGCTTAAGATTTTATGTCTTAACAGCCAAGCATGTTATCTTCTGCTGAAAGAACATTTGCTACAATTTTATTTTAGTAATCTGCAAGGGGTTGCTAAGTGTACATGACAAATGGATTGCTACCTGCAGTATTGTGAAGAATATTGTAAGAAAATCTTGATAATGTTTTCTGCTCCTTTAGTGTCAAAGAAGTCTTCTGGAAAAAAGTCCATGTACCCTTTTTGTGTATTTTCTCCCTCCACTGTATACCTGTATGCATGTATCTCTATAAGGAAAAAACCACACTCTGAAAAATATCTTTATTTCATTTCCCTCTGTTTAATTGCTGATTACTTTAGAAGTATGAGGAGTATCAGGTCTTATGTTTTCATGTTTTTCTCTTTCTATTTCACCAGCTGAATAGCTGATCTATTATTCTCTCTGTATTAGAGATTTTTTTCTTCTTTTACTCTAAGTAGACACAATGTCATCTTCCATGGTGCTGTGGAGATTACCGTGTAGGTGACCTCTGCTTTTTAATTCGCAAGCAAAACTAACTTTGTGTGAGCATAGTCAAGTGTAAGGTTTTTTTTCTGATTATGGTTTATTTTTTAAAAAAAACAGCATGAACCTTTTAGAAAACTGCCTTAAGTATGAATGTACTTATCTTGGCTGATGTGAAAGGTAAATGGAAGCTGAAAGGACTCTTTGGAAACCACTTGTGTATCTGTAGATAGCAGGAGTGCCAGAATTATAGCCAACTTGATCGAAATGACATGCTTTATGTATGTTAGGGCATATGAATGAAGCATGCTACCAGGTTAATTTGCCCAAACTGGGAGCTGATTTTACAGTCAACTCATTTCTTTTCTTCAATCTTCTTGAGTTTGCTTTTTAATTCTGTGAATTAGCATCAATACACGTGGGAGGACATTTTCTTTGGATCCTGCGCTAAGTTATTCTAAACTGTGTAGAAGCCCTGACAGCGAGAGGAGTTGAATGTCTGTCTCCTCATCTATCCTGTTAATGGGCTTTTCACTGTGTATTTTTGCACCTATTTGAAGTAGTGATATTAGTCTTCCAATTAGTGTTCAAGCTCTTTGATTGTGCAGATGAGCAGTTATGCAACGTGTCTGAATTGCTTCCTTTTTCCCAAGAGTGGGCAAGTAAGACAGGACAAGTATTCGCTTCTACGTGCAAGTTAACTCTTGAACTGAAATTCAGAGCTCAGGCTATGGAAACTCTGAACAGGTCCCAGATAAATGTGAATGAAAGACTGCTAGCTATTAATGAATGCTGCATGCTAGCACAGTGTCAGGAGAGCTGGATTTCGGTCTGGTGGTTCTGAAATATTTTGTGCAAATTCACGTAGTATTTTCATCTTTCATCTGTTGTACGAAGTGGTGAATTTTTTTAAATTTATTTAAGGTTAATCAGCCCAAATGGCACTGATTGTTCTAGTGTAATGGTTAAACACATAAATGAACCCTCATGTGTGGGCTTGTTTCTGTGCTGCTCGGTGCCCCAGCAATCTGCCCTACCGGGTTCCAGCGTCTGTTTCTCCTTCAGGGACCTCCACCATGCCTGTGCTGCTGCCCTTTGAACATGGAGCAGCTTTGCCAGGTTTATCAGCAGAAGCATCTCCAAATGAGGTGTCTTGAGTCTGGTAGGATGCTGGGGGATGAACTGCCAGGTGGTAATTACTGGAGCAGAGGGCTGCCAGAGCTTGGAGGGCTGCCAGGGCTTGGTCTGTACACCTAAATCACAGAATGACTCAAAGTCATCCAGCTGTGGTGCATCACTGGCTTGTTCGGATGCTTAATTGCAGTGCCTTCCTTCTGTTCTTCCCTACAATAATAATACACATCTTATGTCTGATCCTTTCTAAAGAAAAGTTAGGCTAGGATTATCTTTTCTCTTTGGGGGTTTGTCCCGTTGACAAAAAGCAAAGGATGGCAATTAAAATCGTGGAACTTGTCCAGCTCTGAGGGAAGGCCCTCCTTCCAATATGAGGTGACCAGCAAGCTCAGGCTGATCCAGATGTGCCAATTTTAGGAAGTTTCCATTTCGTTTTGCCACCTGCCCCTTTGGTGGCTCCTCCCCCCCCACCCTCCCCGCCAGGTAGGCGGTGTGGACATGGGCATGCACACCTGCATCAGGTGCTGGAGAACTGATTCGGTGTGTGTGGATGAGTGACCTGAGCAGCTGTGTGGTATTGCAAGTGCCGTGCAGTGTGGTGGAATCGGGGGGAGAGTGGGCTCAGCCTCTCGGGGATAGCCCTGTGGTTACGCTGGATTAGCCGTAGTACACAGCTGCATCCTAAGACTGCATTTTGGCACGTGCACGGAGGCTTTGCACTTCCAATTGATTTTCCTCACTTTCTTTCCTGCTTCGTGTGAGTGTGACCTAGAACATGGAGTGCCGAGGCTGATGCAGTGTTCCTTGCACTGCAAGCAGTTTTGTGTATTATTACAGGGTATGAATTTAGTTCCCTTTTTTTAATTAGGAGATTTTTCACCTTGGGTTGAGTGACTTAGATTTCCTGCTGCTTATCAATGATTAAGTGGATGTAGTCGGATTTTGGAAGAGACCAGTTCATATGCATAAACAAGAAAGAAAGAGGAGGTGGATCCTGCTTCTAGTGCTGGTGGATCATCTTCAGATATTTCTGCATGACTATGTGGTTAGAAAAAAGGCACCATGTATTTGTGTGACTGTTGTAAAGCTTGCTGGTTTTTTTCTTTAGTATCCCACATTGTGTGTAGTTATTGCCCCCCGCTCCCCCATCTGCTTTACTTAATAACCAGGGTAAGACAGAGAGGACTGTTCAACTCCAGATTTTTTTTTTTTTTTTAGGGTTATATAGATTTGCTGGCTGTATTTTGGTAACAAAATTGACTTCTGAAGCTATACCAGAAATGTACCAGTTCTATGGACTGGTGAGATAGCATTAACTGTCATTTTAAATTTGTTTTGTTTTGTTTTTTAAAAGACATTAGCTTCTAAGTCTTATCCTTTCCGTCATAGTTTTCAGAGAACTTCGTTTGTAGTTCCAAACGATTTCTCTCTTCTCTAGCAATTAGCAAGTTAAACACAAAAGAAAGCAGTATGGTTTTCTTTCTTTAAAATTGTTGGTTACCTTTTATTTGTAGCCTCTCTGCATTTATTTAATACAATGAAACAGCAAATAATACTTGAATTAATGGTCCATTACAAAAGCAGTACTAAGTTAGGGAAATAAATCACAGAACTATATGCATTACAAGGGATGGTATTTTGAACTAATAATCTGGAATAGAACAGCACCGTCTTGTTTAGAGGAAGTGTGGTTCTGCAGCCGTCTATACATTTGCTGCTGAAAAGAGGTATGTTTATAACATCAACAGAGTGGATTTAGAGGATCAAAACATGTTCCATGGTAAAAGTGACCTGGAAAGAAACATTTTCATATAGTTTTATGTTGTCACTGTTTTTCATTCATTACACACACACACACACACATACACATCCTTGGCTGAGATGTTCTTTTGTCTTGTTTGCTGGTTTCAAAAGCTTCCTGGCTTTTCCGTAAGAATTATTTAGTGTCCCAGATCTGCCAATTATGAGCTTCTCAAGCAGAGGGGTAAACCTCCAGGCAGAAACCTGGTACAAATAGCACTGAAGCAGCTGCAGACAAAAGGGCAGGCTGTGCATTTGATAACATAAGAATTGAGTGCACTGGGATTGAAATGTAGGCATATGAAAGGTGACAAATTTAGCCCAGGGTAAACTTGCCTTTGGGAGAGAGCTCAGTCCCTAGTAAGTGTCATGTGTTCACAGCTTTTAAATCAGGACAGCTTGACTTGGCACAGGTTAACCCTTTTGTGAACCCCTATGCTCAGTCTGCAACACATATACATTTGGGTTTCTCTGATCATGTTATCCACTTCCACTTCAAAAAAAGAAATTCTGGGTGAAATGTTGAAGGTATGGTGCATTTCTCCTGGATTTCCAGGCTTGTGGTGGACCAGATGAAACAATGGCTCTGACGAGGATGCTGGACATCTGAAGATCATAGTCACATCTACTCTAGGTATACAGAAACTCAATAGCCAGAGTCAAACATGGCTTGCATGAGTTGCATGTTTAGAGTCAGGAAGCCTAATGTGTCTCAAGCATATGTTGGCTTACGAAGCATGAGCAAAGCAGCTATCATTTGTAGCCAGTAGAGCAGCCCAGGCTTTCCAGAAGCATTGGACTTGCTGTGTATAAGTTTAATCTTTCTTGTTTCTAGGTAGAACAAATCTCCCAGAGCCACACTTGAAGAGGTTCATCAGCCTTAGCCTAATTTTTCTTCTTCCAAATTCTTCTTCAGTATCTGCGTGTTGCCAACAAGTAGCAACTTCAGACAGCATAAATAAAAATCACTGTCCTTGCCAATGAAGGTTTGTGTGGGATGTTGTAGTCTTTGTACTGGTAATGCAGCCTTCCAGAAGCAAAAAAGTGGCAAAGACTAGAAATTGTGTGCAGAGAAAAAATTCACGTTAGTCCTCGAAGTTGGATTACCTTGACATTTGTCACTTCTGTAGTGATTTTGCTTTACATTAAAACCTCTTTCCAGTTTGATTGCAGGGAAGTAGCCATTTCACGTTTCCCTCACCAGAAATGATACCCAGACTATGAGAGCTGAGGCTTGGCCCTGTCTGGTTGTGTCTTACATCACATCTGCATTTGGTGACTTCACTTTTTCAAGGTTGCTAAGCCTGTTCATTTGTGGTGGCTCTGCCACGCTGTTGCAGCACTGGCCTTGTGCAGAGCTCCCGGAAGCCTGTGGTCTACAGGCTTTGACTGCTTTGGAGGCAGCATTATTGAGTACCAGTGTTTCCAGACAGCTGTGATTCATTCAGCATGTGTTATAGTGACACAACCATTACAACCAGGGTCAGATCATAAACTGTGAACCTTGAGGCAGAGGAGAAGGTTGTGTTTTCCTAACTAATTTACTGGGATTCAGAAACTTCGTAGAATTAATTGATTTGTGCCACGAGTGGGTCAATGATGTACTTTGAAAGCTCTTATGGATTTTCATGTGGCTCCAGGAAAAGTGAAACCGCCCCCCCTACCACTGTTGCATATTTTAAAGCAAAATTCTTCACCTTTTTGTTAGCAACCACAACAGACGCTCAGCTTCTGAAACTGCTCTGAGGCGTCAGACTGAGGAGGTGAAGTTACAGGTCCCATAACGATATTGTTGGATGAAGCACGGTAGTCTTTGTCATGCAAAGAGTGGGCATAAGGATATATTAATATTAATTTTAACCCCTGGTATTTGGCATCTTTTCTTGAAAGGGTTATACCTACTTGCTTCTGTCATTTACATTTTTAAATTAGGGCCTTAGTCACATGTCTGTGTATGGTAATAGCTTCTAGGGTGGGAGTGACCTCATTAAAAATGTACTTTATGATCATGATAATGTGATCATTTGAGGTGAAAAGCCAGTTTCTATTTTTTTTTAAATGTGTTGGGTAGTGAGTGTCCTTGCTTTTTTAACTTGAGCAAAATAATGTCTCCTGGAGCTTCTTTACTCAGGCTCGAGTAGATGTCAGTAGAGCGTCCCATTGTTTGTCTCCCGTCACCGCTATTTTAAGATAAATCTATACCTGAGGACAGAAGATCTGTTAATTTCTCATCTAATTTATGACCAAGGGGGAAGTAGTGGCCCTTTCAGGTGGAAGCTCTGCAGTGCAACTGAATTTGAAAAGTCAAAATTCCACCACAGACTCGTTGACATGGATGCTTTCTTCTCCTTGCCTTCATTTCTTGGTGCACTTTCTGTGTGAGAAATGCTGGGATTTAGGAAAGGAACTGCTGGGATTTAGGAAAGGTAAAGAGGAGACATCTGTATCCAGTCTGCAAGAAAATAAAAAATGGTAGCGTAGACAATCTGAGTGATCACAGGACCCTGATGTAGAAGAAATGGAAGATAAAATAAGGCAGGGCGGGTTGTTTCAGTGTTGCAATTGTGGTGGGAGGTTTTGGGTTTTGATGGCTGTGCTTTACTGACATCATTAATGCTCTCATCTGAATAATGAAGTTAATAGTCCAATCATATGAGTGTTTGTGTGTGGGCAGAGTTAAAATCTTCAATGTATCTAATGTTCTGTTGGGTGCAATTTTCTGCAACCCTGCTAACAACACCGTGATCATTCATTTATGGTGTGTTTGGGAGCTTATCCATGTAATTCAAAAACTTTACAGTGATTTTTTTTTTTAAAGTTCTAATTTTACTTGGACAAAATCTCTGTGTTGATATAAGTATCAAAGCTCAACAACAGGAAAAGAAAACATACTTGAGATAAGTGGGTTGAAAAGTCATGATTATATACATTGATCAGCCATTTAGGCAGCACAACTGAATGATATTTTCCTTTCTGACTTGGGTGAGAAGACTAGCAAATCCAGGTGAGTTTATTTAAGTAGTTGACGAATGATGTATAACTCCAGCAATAGTTAATCAATGTTATTGTGAACTTAATTACGCTAAGGATGACAGTCACATTAGAAGCACATTTAGCTAAACTGGTGTGTGTGTATTAATACCATACTTTATAAGTGGCATAGACTTAAAATTGCACTTGCAAGCCTTGCTCTTACAAACTAAACTTAGATGGACTGTCCTTTAACCAAACTAAAACCTCACTTGTGAGATCTTGCACTGCCTAAACTAAGTATCAAAATCCTACCTGAAGTTAATAGGTGACAAGCAAAGGCAACAGTAGCCACTGACTGGAGTCCGCCCTGGAAACTGAACGTTTGTAGTTGTTTTTGAAGAATAAGCACTTGTACATTATTGTGAAATATAGTTAACCAACATTTGGTTTTGGTTTTGCAGTAAAAAAAACCCCATTCACCAACATTTAAGAATCAAAGAAACCACAACTTTTTTTTTTTAAAAAAAAAAAAAGGAAATAACAGCAATACTTTTTTGAGATGGTTCAAGATGATTTTAGCATGGGTTTTGTCTCACATACATTGGTTTTGAAGCCGTGATGATAACATGCTGGGGTTAAAGTTGCGTTTAAAGGTCTCTCTGTAGTAGGCTGAAGGCCTTTGGGGTTTTGTTTTTTTTTAGGAACTGCCTACCTTAAGAACATAATAAAGACACAAATTGTATGTGTAAATACCCTGTGTTAGAGTCGAAAAGGTAAAGCATTGAAAAGATACAGCATGAAAAATTTTATCTATGATGTGTTGAATTTCAGCTGAAGGCTTCCCAGCTTTATTAAATGCAATACATCTCCAGTGGTAGGACAGTGAGTGGGTTTTCAGCCATGCAGGTAGAGATAATAGGCCTGGGGATCCTGTGCTTAAAGGCATCGTTTTGTCTGTATTAATTTTTCTCTCTGTTTTCATCACTAGTAGAGCTGTGTTGATGGCAAGAGAGGTGTGCTTGGGAAAATGGAAGCTTAGAAAGGGCATGCTATAAACTGTATCCATGCTCCAGTCAGGATACCTTCTGACTTGTCTAGTCTTAGAATAAAACAGACTTTTAAAAGACTTTAGAATAGAACAGAATCGTTTAGGTTGGAAAAGACCTTTAAGATCGACAAGTCCAACTGTAAACCTAACACTGCCAAGTTTACCACTAAATGATGTCCCTAAGCACCACATCTACACATCTTTTAAATACCTCCAGGGATGGTGACTCCATCACTTCCCTGGGCAGCCTGTTCCAAGGCTTGACAACCCTTTCAGTGAAGAAATTTTTCCTAATATCCAATCTAAACCTCCCCTGGCGCAACTTGAGTCCGTTTCCTCTTGTCCTACCTCTTGTTGCTTGGGAGAAGAGACCAACCCCCACCTCACTACAACCTCCTTTCAGGTAGTTGTAGAGCACTATGAGGTCTCCCCTCACCCTCCTCTTCTCCAGGCTAAACAGTCCCAGTTCCCTCAGCCGCTCCTCATAAGACTTGTTCTTCAGGCCCTTCACCAGCTTCATTGCCCTTCTCTGAGGTGCTGAGGCTCCAGTACCTCAGTGTCCTTCTTGTAG
>NW_009226151.1:383-8093 GCF_000690835.1 Fulmarus glacialis | reverse complement strand
GGGGCTGCGGCCTTTGTCCGCCCCGGCCCCGCGGGGTAAAAATGGGGTGACCGTAGGGTGTAACTGCCGCTGGGGCTGGGCAGGGATTTTCGGGATCAGTTTTGGCTCCAAGTTGCCTTTTGGTCTCTTAATCTCAGCTGAAGTCTGTGAGATCTTTCCAGGAGCTGGGCCTATGGGTTTGGGGTAGGCCGTGAGGTGAAGTCTCAGACTAATGCATGGATTAAGGAAAACTTGCTCTTGTTTCCATCATACCTGCAATTTCCATCAGGGTTTCTCTCATCTATTTTGTGTATTTCTTTGGGGAAGGCACAAGGCGTGTATTAATGCCACCTTTAGGACCAAAGCACTTCGCAACTAAGACTTGAAGCAGGAGCTGCTGCTCTGAGGTGTGACGACTACTGCCAAAACCCACTCTAATCTCTTTCTAAAAACCTACAATAAAGGAGATTCTGCAATCTTCCTAGATAGACTGTTTCGGCACTCAGCTGTCCTTAAAACCACAAAGTTTTCCCCGGCATCTAAACCGTACTTTGGTTGGGAATTAAATCAAGTTTCTTTTCCCAACCTCTAGCAGATGTAGAGAACAGTTAATCAACATCAATTTACAACAACATTTTCGATACTGTATCATTTCACATAATACTGTGCTCTCCTGTAAACTTCATTTTTCTAGACTAAACAAATTCTCATAGGTTTCATGATCTCATGGGCTGTATTTTCTAAACCTTTTATCATTCTTGGGCTGCTCCGGACTCTTTTCAACTTTGCATTTTTCCTTACATCTATATCCAATAATCAGGTTAATTAGGTAACCTGTCTCAGCATGGCATTTGCCAACTTTGCAATAGCATCACCACGTTGGTTCAGATTCTTTTTCTGATCCCCTGTAATCCCCGGATCCCTTTCAATGCTGGTATCTGAACAGCTGTTCCCCCCTATTCTTGACAAATTAATGGTGACTTTTTGATTTGTCACTCTCTATGTTACCTCATTCTCAAAAGTGCTTATATGTCGGTAGTTTATTGTCCTCCTGGACTTTGGAGTTAAGCTGAGCAGTTCTCCATCCACAGATCCACCTTTCTCCCCCTTCCTCCAGTCAACATAGAACCATCAAATGTCATCACTTTTTTGTAGATACACACCAGTTATTCAAAAATGTCTATGACCAGCCTCCTAAATACTGGGGAGTGCATTTTCCAGGCACTGCCGACCTCAGTGTAACCACATAACCAAATGCAATTCAGTCTGTTCTTTGCTACCTGTTGCAAACCCTCCTTAAAAGGTCGGGTTTAGTAACTGGTTGCAATTCTCTTTATTCGAAGGCTGAAGCAAAGAAGACACAGCTTTTTTTGTGCCTTCTTTTATTTGTTCTCCTTTTCTGTCAGTAATAAGGTTTTCTTTTGTTTTGCTCTTACTTCTGTATAAACAGAATATGTTCCTATATCCTTCTCCATTCCTTCCTCTCTGCAACTAAATTTTGGACCTTTGTCTCTCATTTTGTTCCTACATGCCCGTTCTGTTCCATTCTACTAATTCTTAGTTGTCTGCTTGTTTCCACTTTCTGCACAATTTAGAAAGACTGCTGATGCATTTTTAAAGCTGCCATTACAGCTACATTGTACTTTTGTTCATCTTTATGTTGGTCTTTAATATGCTTCCTATTTTTCGTCCACATTAGGATGGTTTTCTGTTCTGCCAATGGGTTTCTTTCTCTTTCATTGCCTGTTAATCATGCCACCTTCAAGTTTTCCTGTATTAATCAAGATTTTAAATAGGGTTTCCAATAGTCTTCTCCATCTTCTGAACTAAAGATTGTCTAAAACACATTTCAAGAGCTCTTGGTCTTCTTTCAAAGGTCTATGTCTGATAGTAGAAATTCTCCATTACCAACAAGGCTTGTGCTTCAAGTTGCCTTGAAAAGTCTTGCCCGTCTCCCTACAGTTATTGTTTCATTCTTCCTATATTCTCTCTTTGTACGTTTGTGGAAAAGGAACAGCAATTTTTTGAAGAGTCTGTGAACATCTTCTCCTGAACAACTTGCATGACAAGCAATTTGGTTGAAAGCTTGGATCAAAATGTGCACTGGAAATTAAGCACAGATTTAAAACTCACTACTAATTTTTGCATTATATTTGCTATGCCTTCTTTTTCACCTTTATATTTTTTCAAATATTTTGACTTTTCTGAAAATGTTCATTAAACCACAAACCGACCTGAATAATCATTAGTTAGATCACTTCCCTCTGAATAGATAGGATAAACTGCCGCAAGATACTGTTACGCTGAAAGTGTAAATGGCTGTTACTATGCAGACCTATAGAAAATAACAGACCTGGTTGTAGCCTATGGATATTCTAAACACCTTTCCTTCAGACCAAGTGGAAGGAGCAATTAAATATTCCTTTATGCAATTATAACTGGAAAGGAAGTCACCTATCAACTCAATGTGGGGGTTTAAGAAAATTTAAAATTTTCTTTTAAATCACACAAGCAGCTGTATGTTCATCTGTGAACAAAACCAAGCAGCAGGTAAAAGAAGCATCATCGTGCATAGCCATGCGATGAAGACCTTCTGTCCTTGCTCTTCACCCTCGGTGTTAAAGCAAAGGAGACCGTGGTTCCACCATCGTCAATACATTAGCACAAATCTCACCCGGAGAGGCAGCAGGCTCACTACGATGTTAGTCACAGTATGGAGCTTACAGTGCCTTTATGTCTGTACAGTAGCTTTACGTTGGGCATGGAAAGACAAAAAGGATTTGATGACACGTTACAATGGCAGTATACACCTGAATGGACTGATACACCTAATCTGGCATATGGACTGGCGGTACAAAACTGAACAATTAAACCTTTTTGATAAATTAGGCCTAGGAGAATAAGTATATTCTGGAGCATTAGTTTGTACCATGTGACCTTTTTTGGCGTTTTTGCCAAAACTGGCATTTTTTATTCAGTAGAAAAAGACCTAAACCTGAATTTATGATATTGTATCACCGGACTATGTCAAGAGTTAATCAAAGCAACAAACCAGAAATTAATCTTTTTTTGTGCTACTGTTTCCATGAGAAAACTTCATGCCAAAATTTGAATTCTGCTTCTATAAGCATAGGTATTCGAACCAGGTTATTGACTCCAGAGGTCAAACATCCTGTCTACAAACAGAAACATACGACTATGTCAAAACAAAACTAACCAACACAGCCAGCACTCTGAATAATCACTCCGAACAGCCCACACTAAACTTACAGAGCAATGCTCAAATGTTGAGAAATTTTTAGAAAATTGGGAAATTTCAGACAACCTAAGTGCAAGAAAATACTTTCGGGCTGAAACTATCACAGCTTAGTTTAGGTTTTGCCCCCTAATCTTTGCAAAATAGGGCAAGACTCGGTCAACTTGATTTTGATACCCCAGTGGTTTGACTCCTGGCTGTTCTGTGCCTATTGACCAGGCATCTCAGGGATCTCCAACATCCTCCAAGGTGCTGTTAACCACATCTTGAACGTTGGATGGTTTTCAAGATGTTTGCTGGTTCACAATATCTCATGTAGATTTTCCTGCTGTCACCCAAGGCAGGAATGTCCTGCAGAGGAGGAGAGCCTGTTCCTGATGTCAGAGAAGATCTGTAGTACTTAATGAATGTTCTCCTAGATTACCTTCTTGAACCGAAGCAGATCAAGATATTCCTGAATAAAGTCACTCTTGGGTGATTGACTTCTAGCCTTCCCCAAACAGGCGGTTAGATATGTGTTGTTTTCTCATTCCTTTGTGCTAAAATTCACGTGAGTTTTGCGCATTAGGAGATTCCTTTCCACCATGGGATCTCAGTAGTCTTGCAGCTCTCATGGTCATGCTCTTCAGACCCGAGGCATTTTATTCCCTGATTCATTCGTCTGTAAGACACATAAAGACTTGGTCTTACTGAAGGTACAGTGATTATGCCCTTCTTCAACACCACTATCTCTGGAATCAAAGGGGTGGATGAGATGCTTCCGCAGGTGCTGACAGCGTGGCTGATGGCATGGTGAGGCTGCCCTGACAGCCTTGCTGAAGTCTGCCCTGACAACTTCTGTAAAACCAGAAGCAAGCATGACACGGGCTTTGGACGCATTTGACTCTCAACCTGGTTCATCTAATTCTGCAACCGCCCCATAATCACGAGTTCAGAGGCAAGGGAAATTGGGATTCTGTATGCGCTCATAGTCATGGCACACATGACAAGTAATATTAATACATACATTGTTTTGTAGCCAAATATCACAAAACATGTTTTCATGTTACGTACATGGCTTTTAAAGTGTCCGTTGGCCTTGTTTTATATAACATGTATAGAAGATGTTTCTGCTTGGTTAATTTTATAGTTTACCCTGGGTAGTTTTATAGTTTGTCCTAGGTAAAAATTGATTTATGTGTCAAATTCAGTATTGATTGTGATGAAACATTTAGTGCTTATTAATTTGGGCACATGAGGGTGTAACTCTGTTGGTTGGTTTAGGATTCACATTGGGTCTATTTGTTCATCTTTACTTCAGTAAAACCTTTGGCTTAGCTGCAGCTTCATACCTAGTCCCCGATAGTAAAGGGGATGACTGCAAGCACCAAAGTAAATGCAGACTTTTATTAAACAGAAGATACAGATAAGAAGAAATTTCAATCCATTGCAGTCAGACAAGCAGACTGTCAGCAGCAAGTTTGTCTTTTAGTTAGCTATTCCAGTTTTGGTTCTTTAAAAGAAGATGTAATTTGGAAAAGCAGTCAAAACTAAGACTACTACTAAAACGAAGCCAGAAAAAGCACAAAAGAAAAATGAGTAGTTTCATCAGCTGATCAGTTGCCAACACTGTCTTTTATTTGCCTTTTCCTCCACAATTCTCGCATGGTGTGCACTGCTGTACAGGTGTCAACCATGCAATGACTGCCATTACAGTAACAATTCTCTCTCTTCAAAAATATGAACTTATGGTAGTGCACGTGAGAAGAGAAAAGCAAGTTTGAGGAGTGACAGGAGTCACATGCGTGGGCAAAGTGTTGCGAGTTCCTGGCCTTGCATGAAGCACTGCATGGAGCCCTGTCCCCAAAACTGGGATACACCTTTATTGCAAGGTTGCACAGTGGCAAAAAATGCAAATGCCATACTGGGATGCGTAAATAATATAATCTGCAAAACAAGAACAACTTCCAGGGAGCTCCAGGCAGGATTCATCTATCCAAAAGCAGATGTTTACATTTGTGTTAGGTGTCTGGACTCCTCCTATAGTCAGCAGAGAAAAGCAGGCACGTTCGGAGTCTAGCGTACTCCGTTCTAGGACAGATGTGCAATCTGGCATTATAAACGAGAAGATATATTTCCTCACCTAACACGGGAGATTATTAACAGGTTTGGTGACTTCTCAATACAGAAATAAGTGGAAATGTTTACTACCCTTATAACACTAGATTAACTCCATCAGCTAACTTAACAGAGATGATGAAAACAAGGGAGGCGGCAAGGGCAGAAAACTGCAATGGGGAATGTCCAATGTCTCGATGTAGACCACGTAGGTGTTATGTCTGAGTGTGAATGGTTAGACACTATTAATGACTTTTTATGGAGCAGCTGCTCAGGAGAAGCAACACTTCATTTGGCTGAGGGCAGAGAACAGGACCTAACTAATCAGTCTTTGAATCAGTGACCATTACATACTTAAGAGTCACCACTCTGATGAGAGCAACAAAAGCTGAAGAAATCCCCTGTTGTTCTTGAATTTGGAAAGGGGAACTCTGTAACAGTGAGAAGGCTTCTATGAAATAAGCTGAAAGGGGTAGCTAAAAGAATAAAAGGGTTTTATGCAGCATGGAGACTACTGAAAGACATCACATTGGAAGCTCATACCACCATCACAAATGCATATCACCTGTCAAAAAAGCACGTAGGAGGATCAGGCATGGCTAAAAAAATGGCTAAAAAATCAAACATGGCTAAAAGGCGGGACATGGGTGGCTATCAGAAACAAGAAGGCATCCTTCAAAAAGTTGGATTTGTGTTTTAATGAGGAAAACAGAAAAGATTATAAAAAAGTGAAATGTAAAAATGGTTGTGTGAAAAACAGTTTGACACACAACCAGCAAAAAGACTTAAACGGCATAGTAAGTCATTCTTCAGTCTCGTCAGGAGCAGGAAGCTTGAAAGACATTTTCTAGAACGAATTGGCTATTCAGATATAAAAGGAATATGTAGAAAAGACAATATTGGAGCAGAAAACCCAAATAAGTTTTTTGCATCTGTGTTTATTGTGGAGGAGGCTGGGGAAGTTCCCAGACAGGAACTCACAAGCTTGCCTGAGGATCTGTCTCGCGCTGAAGCATCGGTAAGGGTTAGAAATCGACAAAGCGAATAATAACAAACTAACTGTTGCCAGATGGTCCTCACCGCGCCCGCAGAAGTGTGCAAGCCTTCCTCTAAAATTGCTTCCACACAAAGCCTTAGGAGGGGGCTGATGCCACCAGGTTTTAAAATCTGTTCCCGGGGAGACTCGGCACCTGAGAGGGTCATGACCAAGTAAGCAGAGTGAAGTTTTACAAAGCCACGCTACCTTTAGCGCTTTTTTTTTTTAAACACGTCTTTCCAACAGCCATTTGAAGATGCCCAGAACACAAGGAGAGGGAAGGGGGCGAGCAAGCCTGTGAGCGGACCCTTTGACCAAAACTATCTTGGTCCTAGGAAACCCCAAGCCCTCTTCAGCTGTGAATGTACTGATTATCTCCCAAGTATGTAAAAACTTCTCTTCAAACAGTGGCATGGCAGGTATCACGTACTGATTTGCAGCTCCACTTCCCCTTCTTTCAGCTTGCTCTGAGCTCAGGGAAAGCAGGATTTAGTGTTCAGAGCACAAAAATATGCTTGTGTAGTCTGGGTCCTGAGTCAGCGGGAGCTGGGGACCAGGCAAGGGTGTTGCCAGACTTCTGGATTGCATCTTCTGCCTTTCAGGGCAGCAGCCCTCTGAGAATGCCCAGTTGAACGAACTGGCCTAAAACGGCATTAAAAGAGTGAATATTCCTGTTATTCTGGTTGAAATCCTGGTATTTGTAGTATTCCCTTCCATGCACTTCCCTCAGGTTCTTCAGGGTAACTAAGTGCACTTCAGGAGCATGCACAGGGCTTGTCAGAGCCAGGGCTGGCTGGTGGCTCGGGGCCAGTGGGATGGACGGCCAGTCTGGAGCACAAGGAAAAGGAGAGATTAAACCCAAAGCGGGGAGTTGTGCATGGCCAGCCCCTTTCTGGACAGAAGTCAGCAGAGGGATGGGAAGGTGCCAGGGGCAGGGAACAGTGACAATCCCCACGCCGGCTGCTCTAGCTGAGTCCTGTAACACTGCTGTCAATAACGGTGTTGCAGCCTGGGCGGCTGTGCAGGCAGCGACAGGGAGCCGGAGCAGGATCTCGGGTCTGGCTGCTGATACCCAGCGCTGGCCGAGCAGGTGATCCTGGCAAGAGCGTAGCCTCTGCCGCGGTCTTACCTGACAGTGCAAACGTATTGCTGGAGCAGAAATGCAGAACCTCCAGCCCTTGGACTAGTTGGCACCTCTGACTTCAGTTTAGTTTTTTTTTTTAATGCATAAAATATACTCTGCCAAAAATATTTGAAAGGGCTGTCCGGTCCTTGCCTTGGATAAGGCTTGGCACACCTGCCCAGATCAGTTTTGGCTGTGTCTACCTTACAGGTGGTGGGG
>NW_009226151.1:0-354 GCF_000690835.1 Fulmarus glacialis | reverse complement strand
AGACCAGCCGGTTTAGATAACTGACACGACACACATTTTGCAGCTGCTGCAGTGCAGTGTGTGTGTACCTGTTTCATCCAAATGCCATCAAACGAGCCTGCTGCAAGGCTGCTCCGCGACGCCAGCACGTCACAGCACGGTACCTAAAACTGGGAGATTCCCTTTGAAAGCGCACTGCGGATCCCAACCACAGCACAAATGCGGATGTACCCCAGGTCCCCAGGGTGGAGTTACTTCGGGCAGCTTTGGCTCTATAAATGCTGAACTGTCAGAACAATACCACGTTATTACAAAAATTAAAATCACCCATTCCCTTTATTTGCAAGCTGAGAATCAAACTGAATGTTATAGCCT
>NW_009226150.1:20598-28380 GCF_000690835.1 Fulmarus glacialis | reverse complement strand
TTTTATATATATAAAAACATATATCTAAAATAGATGTATATAAATGCATATACATATGTATATCTATATCTAATGTGTATATAAAATGTGTATGTGTGTATAAATTTAAATACTTAAAATATGCACAGATTTTAATTAAATATTTAAAGACATATCCTTCAGTACGACTACTCTGTTGTCATGATCCCAAAAGGTGGCAATTCCTTGCCCTTCTGGAAGTAAGCATATCTTTTACTTCTCAGTACTTAACATAATTCTATTGAATAATCTAAATAAAGATACAAAACTTTACCTCTTCTTTCTTCAAAACTCAGAATTATGCTGAGAAGGAAGAGGGAAATTCTGTCTGTTTAAAATGGATATTGGGGCCACCCAGCTGGAAAGCAGCTTTGCAGAAAAGGACTTTCGTGCCTCTGGTGGACACCAAGTTGACTATGAGCCAGCAATGTGCCCTTGCAGCAAAGAAGGCTAATGGTATCCTGGACTGCATTAGACAAAGTATTGCCAGCACGTTGAGGGAGGTGATCCTTTTTGTCTACTCAGCACTGGTGAGGCCACACCTGGACTCTCTGTCCAGTTCTGGGCCCTCCAATAGAAGAGAGAGATGGCCATACCGGAGAGAATCCAACAAAGGGCCAAGAAGGTGATGAAAGGACTGGAGCATCTGTAATATAAGGAGAGGCTGAGAGAGCTGGGACTGTTCAGCAGCTGGGGGGGGGATCTTCTCAATGTTTACAAATACCTAAAGGGAAGGTGTAAAAAAGATGGAGTCAGGCTCTTTTTAGTGACGCTCAGTGACAGCACAAGAGGCAGTGGGCACAAACTGAAACACAGGAGGTTCCCTCAGGAAACTCTTTCTCGCTGTGAGGGTGACTGAGCACTGGTACAGGTTGCCCAGAGAGGTTTGGAGATACTCAAAAGCTGCCTGGGCATCGTCCTGACCAGCTCTAGGTGACCCTGCTTGAGGAGAGGAGTTGGTCTAGACAACCTCTGGAGGTCCCTTCCAACTTCAACCAGTCTGTGAGTCTGTGATCTGAACGTTTCATGGTTAAGTGTTATTTGAGAATGATGGCATCTCATTCTGGTCACAATAAATTTGAGGAAAGGATTGTTTGCATGTTCACACTGAGCTCATATGCCTATGCATCTATCTATATGCTTGCCTGTGTCGTACTGGAGAAAAATGATTTTTTTTTCTCACTTGAAATTAGCTATTTAGGAAGTATCTTTTTAAATTGTTGCTGCTTACAGGTTGCGTAACTTTGGACAAGCTATCTGCGACTCAACTGTTCTTTTATAAAATAGGGATACAACTTATTTCCTTTTAAATTTATTTTAGCATGTGCAATAAAAACTTAAACAGTGTCTTATGAAATATTACTGGTCAGTGGTGGAAGCAACAAGTGCTAATCTCTAGTTGAGTATTAGAGGTGGTTAATCCAGGGTATAGTGTGGAAGATTTTCATAAACCTGGAATATTTGGCAACTGATAGTATTAACAACAGACTTGTGATTGCAATTTACATGTATTTTTAGACTATCTGGTTAGGCAAACCTGTCTATTTTATTTTAAAATATATATTGCTTAAGTAGGTCATTTTAAATGCCAAACTTTAGTAGTGTTGTTAAACCTGTGCTTTTCTCTCCATACTTTACAAAAGGAGTGTTTTGGATTAAACTTTCCATATGGGGTAGAACCACAGTCTTGTAATACACTGTCTTGTATATGAATGCCAGACCTTGTATGAATGGTGTACTCTCAGCAAGACCTCTGCTCAGAGGAAAAACACAATGTGGGAAGTGGTTAACTGGTGTTCGTGTTCCCACTCCAATCATGAAAGACAGCTAGGTTTTAGGAAAATAGATCACTGTCATGTCCATTCAATAATTTTAATTTTGAAAGCTAACTTGCAAAATGCAGTATATTTTTGTGATGGGTGCATGTGTCTGCTGTGAATTGCACAGGTGCACTGAAAATCAGTTGTTGGCCAACAGATGCAAATAAGACTATAGTATGTGCAGTTGTTTACCTCTAGTAGATTTGCGTTGTGGACTGCAATGTTGCAGGTTGGTGTTGAGTACTAATATTTGGTCGCATCTCTCAAGTCTTGGAAAGGATCTTTCTGTTCTACAAATACCGGGCATCATCTTGGGTGATACAATGGAATGATTTCTAACAGTTAGCATTACATGTAGTAGTAATAAGCATTTGCTTATGATATGAACTTCATATGTTGTCCTATATTGCTATTTAGCTATTTCTCTTCTACTTCAAAATACTGAATTAAGTTTGGATTTGGTGCCTCAGTGTGCAATTAGTTCCCTTTTTCTTTAAATCAGATTCCGTGACTGCAGAGGCCTTCAATACCTGCTCACAACCCAGCTGGACGAAGTGAAGAAGTTCCAGAAGATTGTAAGAGAAGCAGTGAAAAACTTAGAAGGCCCTCCCTCTAAGCAGGTTATTGAGGCTGCCACTATCTGCCATTTGCGACCTGTTAGACTTCCACTTAACAAGTATGTCTTGAAAACAGAAAATATACTTTAGAGGTGTATTATTAAATTTTCCTTCATTTGAAATAAGAAGAGATTAAAGTCTTTATTCTGTAGTCAGGGTTTGTATGCACACAGATACCACAGATCCATTTGTTAGAATCATGACCTTACTTTAGTTTTATTCTTATAAAATCTTTCCCTGTCAATTATTATATTGAGTGTACATAAGACTGTTAAACTGTTCTTTTTTAAGGACTTTGTGTGGGTTTATATGTTGGAATAGGGAATTACAGGAATTACTTTGGTTTCTGATGAAATTCTGAGTGCTTCTGTTTTCAATCTTCTGTATTGCAGCTGTGTCTTTTGTAAGGCTGATGAGTTGTTCACAGAATACGAGTCGAAGCTCTTTTCTCATACGTAAGTTCATAGCTTTATAAACTTCTCACTATTAAAAAAAAGTGAAAGTTGGATTGTTTTATATTTTCTACTTTAACTTTTCTGAAATAACTTAATGAACAAATTACAGCAACTTCTTGATAGTGGCCTTGATAGCAATTTTATTAGTCAGGTTTAATTTTCTATGTACATTTCATTTGAAAAAGGTGCGTACAAGGAACGAATACATGCTGCTTTTTCTCAAGCTGCTATAATATGACCATACATTTGAAATGAAGTGTTAAAGTGTTCAGAAAGTGTGTGTACAAATACAAGTATGCTAATTAAACGAATGTTCCTGTTTGTGCAAATATTTATTTGCAGGCCAGATGCAAATGGTATAATACCATACTTGTTCATAGATTTTTTTTTTTTTTTTAATTCTGTATAATTCATGAAGTAACAAAATTTTACTAACGCCACAATGAGAGAGGAGATTTCAGACATGAATGCAGCTGTGAGCTAAAAGAAGGGTTGCACCAGCACGTGGTGTGAGAGAAGTATTCATAGTGGAGAGTACTGAGAGGCACAGATTACAGCCCTCTGCATACCTTCTCTTTGACTTTTATCTCTCATATCCCTCACTATGTCAAAATTGGATTCAAAAACCTTGAGGTCACTGAGAAAACATTTTGAAAAGTCTTTACCAGTGGGAGCTCTGTTACCTAATGATTGCTGGAATCATTAGGAAACGTTAGTGTGTTTCTGAATTAGCACTGTTTGTCAAGGAGGGGACCAGGAAGCTGTAGTGTTCTTAAATAGTGCAATACACAGCAAATTTTGCATCGGAGTTTAACTGCAATTCTTGCTGATTTAAGAAGTCAAATTGCAAATTTTTTAAATGAATGTGACATTAATCATTAATAACTACTGAAAGATAATTAAGATGCGTAAGCCTTTACAAAAGCCATTGATGATTTTATGCTGTCAAAATGGCCTGTACAGCGATTTCATTGCTGGCACTGAGGTCACTGTGTTCAAAGCAAGCTTTAGGGATATCAGGTAATAAAAAAGCTGTTTATGTTTGTTTGGTTTGCTTTTTCCTTTAATCAAATATTAGAAGGCTGAAATGTATGGTGAATAAGTAGAAATGGATGTGGAAGTAAAAAATTAGTGATAAGTATCGTGTTGGGTTTGTTTTTAAGTGTTAAAGGCCAAATGGCAATATTTGAGGAGATGATAGAAGATGAAGAAGGGCTTGTTGATGACCGTTTGCCCACCACAAGTAGAGGACTGTGGGCGACCAGTGAAACTGAACGTGCCTTGAAAGCTATTCTCTCCTTTGCCAAAGCCCATCGGATGGATGTTAAGCTAACCGAAGAAGGCAGCATATTTCTGGAACTCTTTGAAGCGTGGAAAAAGGAATATAAGGTACAGTAAATGAGATGGTGACAAAACAGTTGTCTAGTCCATTTAATGTAATATAAACAAATTTAAGCTGAATATGAACAAATCTAAGTTGTATTCCTGAAATTAGGGTTTGCCTACACAAAGCTTTTTCACAGTGCTTATTACAGGATTTGATTTTAAATGGTTTATATATGATTTAAGAGTTTCTAAAAGCTGTACGGGCTACTAAGCAAATTAGTAAGCAATGTAATTGCATCTATTAAGACAGTATACAGATATAATTAAATACGTTCATCTGTTTAGTTAAATCAGAGTGTAGCAAGACTCAGCAAATCGAACATTGGTCCATTCTGTAATTCAGTTTACCTTCAGTCTTGTGCTAGCTACCGATGTCCTTTCACCATTGCTTTATTTCCTGGATCTTGTTTACTACACAATGTAACCTGAAATAATTAGTCTCCTGTTGTTTGGATCAGAGAGAACTATAGGAGTATACTGTGGCTTTCTCCATGCATCGTTGTGCGTCTGTGTTTCCTTGCAGTGAGTACATACCAGTGATGGAGAAGGGGGAAGAGCTGTTGCGCACAAGGGTCTCATCCTGTCTTACAGCTTAGGTGTAATCAAAAGTGTTTTCTCTTGAATGCTTCTCCTCACTTTTAATTAACACAGACTTTAGCTTCAGTAGAACACACTTGGTACCCCAGTGTCAGGCTTATTGACTCTTTCACACATTCTTTTTTTTTTTTTGTGGTCTGACATTAGAGGAAATTCCTTTTCCTTGAAAGGTTTTCGCCCCTGTGATCTTTCTCCCAGGCCTTCTGTTTCATGATTCTAGCAAATTGTCACTTAACTTGCTTTTTGGCTAGGAGATTTTGAAAAAGCCAAGGTACTTTTTGCAGAAGTATGCTATCCAAGAATTTAAACATTTGTAATTAGCTTTAGTCTATAGAAGAAGAGAAGATACTCTAGAGAGCAATTTACTTTATGTATCTTAGATTAACTAATGGAATTCAGTCTGTCTTTGTTGTTCAACAAACTCGGTTACTGATCACCTACTTTCCTCAAATCGGTTGCACTACTTAGGAGTGAGACTTAATCTGGAGCTGCCTTAAAAAAATTACTAGGTTACAGTGTAACACACACACAAAAAACCCACCTTTTTAAACAAAATGACATCTCAATCAGCATTTAGGTATCTGATAGTTAAAGTTATTAAACACCTAATAAAGTTGTGCTGCTCTCACAAAGTCAGGTCACTTGCTTGTGGTACCAAAATGCTGATGGGAGAATAATGACCCTCTCTCATCTCATGCTTCAGTATTGTGTGTCTTCGGCTTGTAGCAGTTCACAAAAGGAGAAGGACATAAGGAAACCAGTTACCAAGGCATTGCTATGTGTTGGGTATTTGCTGCTGCGAGAAGGGAACACAGTCTCTTCATGTCCTTTTACTTTAGGAAACAAAAGGTGGGACTGATATGCCAATGAGAATGAAAATAGTGCTGTTATGATGCCATCTGTCATGACTTGGAAGTACTGATTCAATTGTCCATACTACTCTAATTTACATTAAGCTACAACGATAATACTCTGTAAAATAACCCTTAAATAAACCAAAATCTAAACCAAGCTTTTTTCCTTTTTTTCCTTTTTTTCCTTTTTTTCCTTTTTTCCTTTTTTTCCTTTTTTCCTTTTTTCCTTTTTTCCTTTTTTCCTTTTTTCCTTTTTTCCTTTTTTCCTTTTTTCCTTTTTTCCTTTTTTTCCTTTTGCCCCTTTCTTTTCCCCCCCCTTCCCCTCCCTTTTCCCCCCTTTTTGAAAAAGTAATTTTAGCTTAGTTTCCCCCTAATTTTAGTTTAGTTTCTTTCATTTTGGGGGAGTAAGCGCCTTTCAGCTTACTCTCTGTCCTTACCCTGTATGCCAGGTTTAATACACAGTAATTTTATGTTTGTAATCTACGCATAGCTCAAAACAAGTCTTTCTTGAGCTAAAAGAAAAACCCCAACCAACCAACCATCACAACCCCCAGCAACTGAGTATTTAGAAATATCTTCACAATTGAAAAATCAGAAATCAACCAATAGTAATTTTTGGCATTTGCAAAAAGTCTTAGAATTTCAGTAAGATCACTGAAGATTTTTTATAAAATATGTAAATAGTGGAAAGCTTGGGAAGAAGTATTTTACAGTATTGTCAGTAATTTTAAAATGTCAGTTTATATGTATAGTATACTTCCAGTTGTAGACATTTCTTTTGTAGAAAGCCAGAATTTACTTTTTCTTGGGAGAATTGAATCTGATGTTATCTTCACTTCTTCTTGTCTGTGCATTTATCAAGACCACTCAAACTGTTAACATTGCTTTAAAACATACTTCATCTTTAAGAAGCAGTCTTAGTACTATAATAGCTAGTTGTTTAAAATCGCTTAAACATTTTTCCTTATTTTATTCAGCATTTGCTTAGTCTTGCAAGGCGTTTTGTTTCTAAACTTTTAGTTGCATTAGTTATTGTAATAGTAATAGTTGTAGAAGAAATGAGAGACAGGTATTTACAGTTGTTCATAAAGAGAGGCTAGAAAAGAAAGCAGGCAAGATGATCTCTATAATGTTTGTTTTCCTTCGTAATTTGTTGTTGTTGTGGCTGAATTACTGTAAAGAAATATTATCCCTTACTCCAAAAAGATTTTCCCATTACACATTGTATGGCAGAGTCACATAAAGGGAACTCGACTCAGTTCTGCTACTAATTTGCTTAGGTTTTTCTTACAGTTACTTCATGAATATTGGATGGTACTAAGGGATCACGTGTCTGCTATTGATGAACTGGCAATGGCTACAGAACGGCTGAGAGTGCGTCATCCTGATGAGCCAAAACCAAATCCACCAGTTCTCCACATCATAGAACCGCATGAGGTAAAGTACTTGGCAGGAAAGAAATGGTTTTTTTTCTGAAAGAACCTACCTGCTACAAAACCAAAATCTGTATTTAGATCTATGTATAAAGTCTATAATATGCCTCTGTTTCCATTTCAGAAAGCCTTGGTGGACTAAAGAGTTCCTATCTATTTCTACATTCAGTGTATGGGCCTCTTTGAACTTGTAACTCTTATTTTAATACAGTTTTGTCAGCCTTCTGACTGTAAGAATGGCATGTTTCCAAAAGACTGTTGTCCTTCCAGCAGCAGGTGAATGGCTCTGGGACCTTTCTCTACAATTGCCCAGCTTTCCAAGCTGGTGGAAAATTAAGTTGACCTGATATTTCACCCATACTGCTACTTTCCACAGGGACCTGAAAAAAAGCAGTGAAAACCTAAAAGACAAATCTTTTTTCAGTATCTTGGAATTTCTGAGCCACCTCTGAGACACTTTCTGTTCATGAACATAGAGAAAATGCTTGGTTGATTTAACATCTTAATTTTTTTTTTTTTTTGCACCAATGGAAATATGTTTTCAATATAAACATTATGTGCTTTTTTCCAGTGAGATTCAGTGTTAGATAAAAGTGCTTTTT
>NW_009226150.1:18169-20567 GCF_000690835.1 Fulmarus glacialis | reverse complement strand
TAGGGAAATAGATATTTCATGTGTGTATTAAAGCAATTTTTAATATGGAGCGCTTTGCTTAACAAATGTTTAACAAAGTCTAGAATTTATGTATGTATTTGCAACAACAAAAGACACACCCATTACTTTGGCCTTCATCCTTCAGGTGCTTGCCTCTTCTGCAGTATTAATAACTACACCACTACCAACTGTAATTAATTTAAAAAGGAGACAGCTTGATGTTTCTATCTCTGTATAGGTTAAATGAAAAGTGAAAGCTTCTAAGAAGTATAAAGAAAGTAATTAATTATTTCGTACACATTGTTTTTGGATCCAGCAGTAGAGTCTAGAGTCTATTTGGCTGTAAGAAGATAGATGATAAATTGAATGAAATTTGAAAGAAACCTTTAAAAAATTAAGGTATTTTAAATTGGTTTTGTCTCTGGAAAGAACCAATAATGCAAATAAAACCATAAAGAGCAAGTTTGTATACCTCCTGGGTCTCAGCCCATTCACAGTTCTGTGTTCATACTGGGTACAGGAAAGGAATAGATAATCAATTTTGCTTGGGGAGAAGTGCATCTTAAATTTATAGAATGAACTGTTCTTCTATCTGTCCCCAACGAATTATTCAGTTGAATTTTGCCAAAAAAATTAATTTAAGCCTTATTGTAAAACTTAAACTTTTTTTTCTTTTTTTAATACGTGTTTAATACTGTTTCTGTAGGTAGAGCAAAATCGAGTGAAACTTTTGAATGACAAGGCAGTTGCCAAATCACAACTTCAAAAGAAATTAGGACAACTTCTGTATCTCACTAACTTGGAGAAAGTAAGGTTTATGGTTCCTTGGTCTTTACCAAAGTGATGTGCTCTATTTACCTAGTAGAAGAAACCTACCATTATTTTTATTTAATACTTACATTTTAAAGAGAATGTATTTTCTGTAAAGATTCATTACATGTTGGAATACAGTGTGTTGTTCTTTGTGTTACTGCATAGTCATAAAGTGATTTATTACATTATATATTTTGGCAATTTGCTTAATTACACACTTATAAAACTATGAACTAGTTTTAGATGATTAAAACTTTCATTAAAACTAACTGGGCCATGTTTAGTAGAAGCATTGTAAAATTATGTACCTCTCCACATACCCTTTCTATTTTACAAAGAGTTTACCTTCTTAAACAGAAGGACAAGCAGGTCTGTAGGTTAAATAAGTGTAAATAAAACCAGACAAACCCCATGTATGTTACATTATTTTAATCATAGTGTTCAAGTAAGTACAATTATGCTTAAGTAAGCGTAGTTAAGCATTATTAAGTATATTTAAGTGTTTTTATAACAATGTAAAGCTGATAGAAAATACGAGGAGGTTCTTGTTTGAAGCTTGTATTTTACCAGGATTTTTCAAGGCTGTGGTAGAGATGCAGATGCTATGTAAAGGACTGCAGCATGAACAGTGCTCCTTCTACTTACCATATATTGCATATTTTTTTAACTCAAGATAGACTTATTTATTCATAGAATGATGTTTTTTAATTTGTTCACACACTTTTTTTTAAGGACTTCATTATTCATTTTTTCTAGAAGCTTGTTTTAAATATAACTTTTTATTTGTTGAAACACAAAGTGGCTTTTTTTTTTTTCCTACTTTATAGTCTCAGGATAAAACTACTGGGGGAGTTAACCCAGAGCCATGTCCAATCTGTGCACGTCAACTGGGAAAACAGGTAAGATATTTAGTCATCAGGTTTTTGTTTTTAGAATGTCTTTACCTAGATCTGAGTCAGATGTGTGTCAAATTTGCAACATCTGATTTTAAATTAACATTGTATTGAAATGGGAAATAAGCCCTTTCCTGTAAAGTATCAGCCAGCCTCTCCTCTCCTCTTGCTCCTCTCCTCTTGCTCCTCTCCTCTTGCTCTGTTGCAAGCATATCTACTGCCTTTAGCTGTTGACATCAATGCTTGTTTTGACAGAAGCGTTCCAAAAATGTGTGTTGCTGATTGTTTTATAGGTCTCAAGTTTTGCTTTCATGTTGTTGTCAGAAAAATTTCTTTGCCATTTATAAGCTAATAGAATGAAGAAAGAGATAGGCTTCTGTAATATACTATTGTATTTTACTGTAACTCCTTTTACTGATAGTATTTTTTTTTCTTCTGGGCTTTAAAGAAATGGATATTAGCTACTTAAGCAGTAGTAAAAACCAACAGAATGGTCTCAAGTTTTGCTTTCATGTTGTTGTCAGAAAAATTTCTTTGCCATTTATAAGCTAATAGAATGAAGAAAGAGATAGGCTTCTGTAATATACTATTGTATTTTACTGTAACTCCTTTTACTGATAGTATTTTTTTTTCTTCTGGGCTTTAAAGAAATGGATATTAGCTACTTAAGCAGTAGTAAAAACCAACAGAAT
>NW_009226150.1:15615-18131 GCF_000690835.1 Fulmarus glacialis | reverse complement strand
TTACCTCCTGAATTGCAGGAGTTGAAATTTAAGTGAGATTTAATCAAAACTGATCTATATCATAAATTACAAAGCCACAGTTTGTACTTTACTTACCAGGCATTAGGTAAAAACATGAAAAGACTCCTGTATAGTCAAACTAAATTGGCTCTTTTTTTAGGGTAGCTATTTTAAGGTATTTTAGCTTCTGTTAGCTTTATAGACACGTGTAAGCATGAACCACTATCGTGCCATGTTTCCAAAATCCCCTCGGCACTGCTCTTCCAAAGGTGATACAGGTTTTTACAGAGAACAGTTGTTTGCCCTGTCAACTTTCATTATGCTTCATTTTTGAGCTGGAGGAGCTCACTGAAAGGAAAAATAATCTTTTCTTTAATTTTGGCCGAGACTGCCTCTTGAGATGATAGCCTCATGTTGCAAGGAACTTTTAAAATGCTTTGCATTCCGTTTCTGTATGATTAAAAGAACCTTACAAAGCCTAAAAGATCTTTCGCTTGATAATCGGCCGGTTTGTCAATTCCCTCTGCTACATGGACCCATGAAACTCTTTTATTTTCTTCCTCTTAGAATGGCCTATAGAACAGACTAGTACAGAGTAAGACCCTATATCTAGGTGCAAAAACAATGGTTTACAAATTACTTCTGTGTTAAGGAAGGTCACAGCTGACACGTAGATGTTCTAGGCCCTTGAAGGACAGCTTCTGCAATTGCAATGTTTTGTTTCTAATGCATTCTGTCAAAAAAAGATTAAGCCTCTTTGTTCAAAATCTTCTTTCTTCTTAAATCCAAAAATGTTGTCTAGGACTTAACAGTACGTAAAAATTAAAGCACTTTCTTTAGGACTTTTTTAATAAAGACTGATCTAGTATGAATGTATAAATAAAGACTTTTACAGAAGGCCAGTACAAACATTTGTGTAATTTTTAAAAAAATGTTGTAAATACTTGATCTGTGTAATTAACCTATGCATTAAGAATCATCATTCATAGAAATAAAAGATTGTAATATCTTTCTTCAAGTTTAAAACTGGGAAAATGCAAAAAAGCTGGAGTGCTAAAAATTCTAAAATTCTTCAATTTTAATCTGATGAGTTTCATGAAAAGAAAGTAACGTTTCTATGAAAATGTAATTTGTCATTTATTAGTAGACTTTTTCTTTTGCATTGATCCAAAACTGATACTGTGTTGTGGTTTTTTTTTTTTAATTCTCTGCATAGTGGGCAGTGCTGACATGTGGACATTGTTTTTGTAATGAGTGTATAGCTATCATCATAGAACAGTACAGCGTTGGCACCCGCCGGAGCTCAATTAAATGTGCCATTTGCAGGCAGACAACATCTCATAAAGAAATATCATATGTCTTCACTGCAGAAACTGCAAATCAGGAGGATGATATTCCTGTAAAGGTACGTTGTTTATGTGAGCTTTGTGGCCCAAACTTTCAGCAGTGCGTGTTTGTTGTGCTTTGTTGCATACTGCATTTAGGCAGACAAATCTACCATGTAGTTTTGTAAGTAGGTTCACTTTTATAATTAGTTTTGTTTATAACAGGTATAGTTCTTTTTCTTTTGAATTGGACATGATGTATATAGGCCCAGGGAATGATGCACATTTTCTTGTCAAGTAAAAGGTTTTTTGGGGGTTTTTTTGTTTGGTTTAGGGTTTTTTTAACTTATCCTTTTCATAACTTTTAAGAGTTTTGGAAACAAAACATGAAAGGAAATGGTGTGAAAGAGGATAGCTTTTTAACACCTACTCTTTAAATGTGCCTGATGAAAGGCCTTGTAGATGTATTACAAAATTACATATCTGTTCAAGTAATGCTGTCTTGGGGTGTGGGGGGAGGGACAGCTTTAGCTGAGCTTTAGTTATATTTTTATTTAAGCGTTTGACACTGGGTAGAAATAAATACTGTTTGTATGCAGGTAATTTGGTTTTTTTGGTTGTGTTTTTGGCTTTTTGTAGCTAAGGAGAGATGAGGCTTTTTGGAGGCATAGTTTTGCTGTGTTTGCTCGAAATGAGTAGTCTGAGAAAGCTGGCTCTCAGGATAATGGAAATATTTTAGATTTATAAGTCTTCGTTGTTAGCCAGAGAACGTAAATCCTGATTCTGAACTTAAGGTTAGTCATCTGGAATGTTTCTCGAGCTACCTGAGAAGTAGAGTAGTTGTTTTGTATTTTGCAAATCTACGTAGTAGTGTCTGCTATACAAACCATAATTAGGAAGAAAAAACAACTACTTTTTTAATAGGGGTGAATGAACATTAAAACCTGAAGGGAGATTATATATATGCTTCCTCCATCTAACTTGTCCGCTAATAAATTAGTGGACAGGTTCTAATGAGTATATTCAGTAACTTGACCCAAAGTTTATTCAGTAATAAATCAAATCGCAGCAAAGAAAATAGAAACATTTTAACCCCATAAAATATTATTTATCAAAAACAATACTTTTCACTGGAACCTGTTGACCATGAATTTGTTCTTTGGAGAAAGGTTTCTGTGGTGTGATGTTCAG
>NW_009226150.1:0-15584 GCF_000690835.1 Fulmarus glacialis | reverse complement strand
TCCCTACAAGTGTATAATCAATAACATGGTTGTGAGGCCACTTTCTTAAAGCTCATCCCCAATTCTTTTGATCTAGTTCTGTGGTGTAAGCTTTTTCTCCGTATTCTAGATGAGTGTTGACTCTGTGCAGCTGGATATCTGCAACAGTATTCTTTCTGGGGTTTTTTGTTTTTTTTTTTGTTTGAAAAATCAAAAGGAAAACTTTGGAAAAACTATTAGTGCTTCTCTCCTATCTGCATTTTAAACTTGTTGGTATTTGGTTAAAGCCTCACTGACTGGATAGATATACCTACTGAAAAGGTGATTGTTGAATAAAGAGTGACTTTTGGCCTTAAAATGGCTCCCTGCCTGGGCAATTTCTTTTTCAAGACTTTCTACTGACAACGTACAGGTCTGTTGAGGACTGGTAGCTGTATTTTCCACTGTGACTTTCTGTGTTTATTCCTTTTAGCCTGGCTTTCTAAGGAGACAAGGTCTTTTCATTGTACTATCTTAGACTTCTCCCTTAATTTAGCAACCCATTAAATCATTTCAAACAGCTTGACAGAGAGTCTGAGTTTCAAAGGTAATTAATTTTCTACAAGTCTTATTAAAATAGCCATCCACATAATGTATGTCTCCTACTTAGCAAAATACTGTGGCTTGACTTTCCCCTTACTACAAAAGATACTTTAAAGTTCAAGTCTGTGGGGGAAACTTTATTTGTAACTTGTATGCCTTCCTAATGACAAAAGTTAATGAACCTCTAGAAACAAATGTGTAGGAAAACAGTCCTGATTGCACTGTTTTATCTACTTTTCTTGGTAACAGAGGGTTTTCAGTGGGTTGAAGGCAGGGGTGGAGGAAGAGACAGCATCTCCATGAGTCTTTAGCAATACTGACTCATACATAGTGCACCGGTACATTTTTGCTTTGCACAAATCTGTTATAGAAGAGTGTTAAACCAAAAACCTGTTGTTATTGCAGTTGTGGAAAAAAGAGAGGATTCTGGACTAAAATGCAAAGGTAAAAGACTAATATTGGTAATACTTTGATCTAGATGATACTGCTACCTTTAATTAAAATATGATTATAATACAGCTGGACATACAAATCATAGTTTTAATCTGGTTAGTGTAGTTAAAAGTAATAACGAAATGTGCTGACAAATAGTTCCATGGTAGCTGTGCAAGTTTCCTTCAACCTGGCAGGTGTACTAGGGTTGCTGGCCTGTACTGAAGTCAATGCTACCATGTTCACACTAGTTATGTCAGCCTCCCTGGACAACTGGAATTCCATTTTATGAATAGATGCTTCCAAACTGAAATTACTCGATTTGAAGTAGTTGACAGCATGTGGCACCAGGGGGAGTAAATAGGCTATATTTTTTAAGTGCTAGTTATTAGGACCTCACTTCATGTGTGGTTTTTTTAACAAATTATTTTCTCAAGGTTTAGAAATATCACCCTGTTTCTAACAAGAAAATTTCAAATATGTTTCATAAATCGTGTTAAAAAAATAAAATAAATAGAATAACTAAATTTCATAACTAAAACACAGAAGGAACATGTCATCTACTGTCCTGCGTAAAAGGTTGTAGCATTTTCTTGAAGTATTTCTGCATCAAAAACTTCAGGCAAAGCAAAAATACGAATTCTGTGTGAATTCACATGTCATCTTGAGCAAGGCCCATTCTTATTTCACGAAAAATTAACAGTTTATACTGTAGCTTCATTGTATATACTGTCAAAACAAGCAGCATTGTTAAAAATAAAAATTTCTACCTCATGCTCCTTTAAGGACAGTTAACAAAGGATAACTAACTTACTATGGTTTCTATAGAATACTGAGGTTAAGATCAATATCTTGCAGTTTATATATAAAAATTGTGTGATTTATTCAGCACTTATATTTTAATCTGAATTTTCTCAGTCCCTCTGCTCTCTTTCAGTATTCATACATTCTTTTTTTTTTTTCTCCTTCCGTTGTATCATATATATCTTGCTCTTTATTGTACCAGCACTAACCATCTTAAGTTAATGACTTAGATGCAAAAGGACTACTGTAAATGGGAGCATTTTATACTGAGAGAGAGATTACTGGCAACCCTGTATGTTTTGGTTCTGTAAAAGCCTCCAGTGTCTGGTCAGTATTACAGTGGGTATTGCCAGCCTGTCATCTGAGACAGAAATTGTTTGTTAGACGATAGTTTTGATTCTGATGTGTGCTGTTCCATCATTAATTAGAACTAGCCAATCTGTTTATAAATATTCATCTGGATATTTAATAAAATGACAAACTCAAGGTATATGGGTAATGAGTGGGGTAACACTTTTTTTTTAAGACAGACTGAAAACTCTCAGTTTCATCTATCCATAAATATTGAGAAGAAATTGAAATTTTTTGTGTACTGTGAACCAAAGCTTTAGTCAGTTGTTAGTTCAATGACAAGTCTAATATAGTTTGTCTAATATAATGTAAGCAGAGGGATGGAGAACTTCGCACACTTAGTTATCTTGTTTAAAAAATAAAGCAAAAAAACTGTAACCACTTTGATCATTGTACTGTTTTTTCTTCGCCATAGTTCCTCTGACTGATCTTGTACAAAGTCGTGTTTGTAACACCTGAGTCACAGAAAGTCTGAAGGGTGGAAAGATCAACAGTGGCTAAAGCTACTACCTCTTACAGCAGGGAAAAATAGGACCTACGGTAAGGTCCAAAAAAGTCTCTGAGCAAAAGACAGAGTAGATTAGCCAGAATTGTCATCATTGAATCACAGACGAATGGTATCAGAAAAGCACATAAATGACCCTGGAATATATAGGAAATACTAAAAGTTAGTCTCAGATCTCCTACCTGAAGGTGGTCATGATTGGCAGGCAGCCGCTGTAGTGCTGCAAATGTGTCATTCATCCTTGCAGATCATAACACCTACTGACCTAAGCATTTTTAATTGTCTCTCTGACTTTGGAAACAGTGTTAGTGTCTACCAGGTGCAACAGAGATGTCATGGAAAAAGCTGGTTTACTTCTATGTCTGTGACACAGAGTTGGAATCACTATGGAAGACCCTGGAAATAAAATGGTACTGCTTATTGCAGCCTTTGGTAAAACAGTCTGCAGAAAGTCTTTTACATGTATTTCTGGAGCATTTATTTAGCTGCATAACATATGAATGATCGAGCAGCACAGCACTGGTTCCCAACTTGTGCTTAGTCTGCTGATATCCTTCCCAACCAATTCTGCAAGTAGCATAACTTCAGTAAATTTTATCTGTCATTGTAGCAAGCCAACATAGTTAATTCAATGTTCAGAGGACAGATGCAGACAGAAATAAAACAATATTTGTCTAGCTGAATCTAGTGCAGTTTGAAATTACTATGCATGTAAGAAGTAGTAAGAAATTAAATAAGGGCTTCTTAAAAAAAACACATTAGGTAAAATTGTTGTAATACAAAGTACATACTGAAGGAAATAGAGGGAGATACTGAAGAACTGTTTCTCTGAATCCTCTTCCTGACTTAAGGGGAAAGGGAGGACTACAGAAATCAAAGTGGACAAGAAGTAGAATGTAGTATTGGATTCATTAAGCACTGAAAGACTTCTGAGTGCAGAATATGAAGATGTTTTCATTGCAGCACGCAATCATTCAAGAACTAATTTAATTATATTTACCAATTTCTTATTATTTTAAATATAATTAACAAGCTTCATAGTACTGAGCATAAGTTTGGTGTTGCCAGAGTGAGAAACAAAAGCAACAGAAATGACATCGAGGTAGGTTTTTTCATTGCCAGTTTTCAAGAGGTGTGAAAGGAGGGAAATTTAAATGTGCGTTTGTGGAAGATTCTTTAAAGGTTGCGGCACTAAGGTAAACCTCAGCAGGCCTAACTGGCATGGTTGGTGCAACTGCACTGCTTGGCTATCCATTCTGCCTCACGCAGAACTAGGTAGGTGTATCTGTGTGGCACTTCATTCTTCCATGTACTGCACGTGCTGGAATACACTGCTGATTCTATGGCAGTGCATTATAAGGGAGGCATAAAAGCAGTTCAGTGCTACTTAACCTGCCCTTCCTCCAGGTTGCTAATTTTTAAATTTGTGTAAAGATATGTAAGAGTTGTAATATAACATTATTTGATAAAACAATGAATGTGGAAGGAGTTGTTTAATATCTTACTTTACTAATGCTGTTCTTTGTCTTTTCAAAGGGAAGTCACTCCACCAAAGTGGAAGCTGTGGTCCGAACACTGAAGAGAATTCAATTTAAAGATCCAGGGGCTAAATCCTTAGTTTTCTCAACGGTATTAATCACCATTTTCTGTCTTGTCTTTGTGCATGTGTGAGTTTAAAGCAGTCATAATATTTTCAGGAATTAGTTTAGCTACCAAAATGTTGAATCACTCTGGACAGCCACTTGATTGTTTTGAGAATTTGTAGGGCAATTCATGTAACTGGGACATAAACAATGATCGTAGTCAACAGATGTAAAAGCTTGTTTCTTTAAAGGGCAAACATTTAGATTTATATGGGAGCATTAGAAATTCTAGATATTTTTAAATGTAATGTCCAGATATTTTTGATACATTGTAAAACTGATTTTGTGATGGCTACCAATTTCTTTTATTCAAGCTGATCTTTTAAATTGTATTTCTTATTTAGTTTTATGAAAGATTCGGTTCCTGGCACACAAATCCTTCCCCCCCTTCCCCCCCCCTTTTTTTTTAAATTGTAAATGCTAGTATTTTGAAAAGCCTTTTTATCTACTCTTTCTTAGGGAAGTTAATTAGTATATTTTAGTTGTCATTGCTGTTTGTAATGTTGAGTTACTTTTATTGTGTTGTGTGTTTTTCTTTTTTTTTTTTTTTTTTACAGTGGCAAGATGTGTTGGACATAATTTCAAAAGCTTTGTATGACAACAACATGATTTTTTCTCAGATCAATGGAATTAGTAAATTTCAGGTACATAAAGGATATTTTTCTTAAAATTATTTTCAGTGGGGAAAATTACAGTTCATAGAAGTTAATTTGGTCCTTGTACTACACTGCTTCATTTGAGAAACTGAAAGAGCAGCAAATTTGTTTGGCAGAAGCTTTGATCTCTAACTCACAAAAAGCCACAATTTAAAGCCTTTGGAGATGAGCAGTACATTCACTTTTGAGAAAGACGCATTAGCATGGATGTTAAGGATGAGACACATTGATCATCACTGTTGCAAGAAGTTCTTGCCTTCCTGATATCTGTCGAGTATCTGTTCTGGGATGACAGGTCTTGGATCAGTCAGGCTGCAAGACTGTCACTCTGGGACCTGTAGTAGCTGCTATAATTTCTTGAAAACATAGAGATGTCCCCCACGCTTTTTATTGAGGAACTTTGGTCACGTTGCTGTGATGTTTGCCTTTTAGGAAAATCTCTCTGCATTTAAATACGATCCCAACATCAATATTTTGCTGCTGCCTCTTCACACTGGTTCCAATGGACTAAACATCATCGAAGCAACTCACGTTCTGCTTGTGGAACCCATTCTGAATCCTGCACATGAGCTACAGGCTATTGGGAGAGTACATCGTATTGGCCAAACAAAGTAAGAGTTAAAATTGAACTGAGTGGTTTAGATGTGGTCCGGAATAGAACTGCATACAGTAATCAGAATAAATCTAGTTCACTGAACTTTTCGATTTTGGAGATGAGGGTATTCATAGGAACCCTATTTTTAAAGGTGATAATATAAGGGACAGAAAGATTAAAATAAAAAAAAAAGTTTGCTGAAAATACACAATGTGTATTTTGGGGAGTTCTTTTGTGCTATGGGGGTAAGATGCGTTTAGGCATTTAGGAAGAGTGTAGGCTCTTGAGTCCAAAATCCTGAAAAACCTTATTCAGCTGCTGCCCTATTTTATGTGTGCCGTTGATGCCTTAGTTGTTCACTTCAAAGTTCTACTTGTAAGCATGTCCAGAAATCTCTTAACTTTGCAGGTCTGAGCAACTCACCATTTATGTCATATGTGGCTAAGTTCAGGTACAGCCCTTCCTAGTTCACTTGAGAGGCTCCTTCTAGCTGGTCATTCCCAGCTCCAGATTAGGAGCTGCATAAGTCGTTGGGGTTTTTTGGGGGGGAGGGGAGGGGGTTTTTTTGGTTTTTTTTCTTCCCAAGAAGAAAGTTATAGCACACACTTTTTATAACTGATTAGTTTTTAAATCGCAGTCCTGCCCTCACCCCCATCTACATCTTTTTGAAGACATTAATGAGTTTGCATGTATTTTGTTTGTTTCAGTGATGTAAATTTTACACGAGTAGTACTGAACACTTAACAAAGGTTTTGGAAAGTTTGTCCTGAACAGAAAAGATGTATATGTTTTTCCTTAGGTTTCCTGTCACTTGAAAAAATAATAAAAACCCCTGTACATAAAGAAGAAAAATAGCTGGAATCAATTCTGGAATAATAATATTCTAGAATAATAGTGGGGTTTGTGTTCTGGAAATGAAGGCAAAGCGAGAGGGCATGAATGAGCATGTATGTGAAAGAATGTTTATGAACAGGTGGATATTTGGGTGTGTTGGTAAAGATTTTGAATTAACTGTGAGGGCATAGGAAAGATTGATTGCAACAGCCTGCATTATAATTTTAGATGATGCTGGCACAAAAGGTCTAGCAAAACCCTTACAATAAAACCAGCAAGAATGCGTGCTGTACTTCTTAATAAGATTTCAGCAAGGCTTATTTGAAAAAGGGCTGTGTTCAAGTACTGTGGGCATAAGGAAATACTCTGTTTAGTTTCACTGGTGCAGCTATTGCCAGTTCAGTTGTTCTTATTTACTTCTCTTTTTTTGGGTAGACTTTTGCCTATGAATCACAAAGTATTCCCCGAGAATTCCTCTGTATAATGTTACCTGCCAATGTTTCAACTTAAGATCTGAAAACCATCCAAGCACTTTTAAGGGTTCATATCTTGAAAAATGTTTATACTGGGGAGCCTGGAGTGATTTTTCATTTTTGTCTTTGGAGCTGACTCTCTTCCATTTCACCTTCTTGTGCCTGACATTTCATTTTTTTTATTACAGCTTTCTTTTTGAAATTTTATTTCATAAATGGAGTTCTCATTTTGTCTTCTGTTTATTGACATTTTGGTTGTTATGTTTTACTGGTGTTTACAATTTCATGTTTACTGACTACATTTACTGACTTTTTAAAAAAAAATTATAGTATTTTGCCGTCTTCAAGAACAATATTGTTAAAACTCTGGGAATGAGCTTTAATTATCCATCACACTGAGCTCTGTCTCTTGGACTGACTTGTGACAATGCAGTATAAACGACAGGCTAGGCACTTGAGGACTGTTTGTTTATAGTACGGACACAGAAAGCAGAACTTTGCTCTGCATTTGCTTTAGGGTTTTAGTTAATACAGCTTATATTCATTCAGTATGTGATCCATCCAAGTGGGAGTGTGTGCTCTGGGAGGCACTAGGCAGCCTTAAAGGTCAGCGGAAGTTGTTAATCACCTTGTAAGATTTCTTTCTTAAAATACAGAGGCGTTTTTTCAGCACTCTTACAATATGAGACAAAAATGCGGTCTTGAACTTTGACAGTAACAGCATAACTTCTGCTCACTTCTGGTCTTGTTTTCTTTTTTAACACATTCAGATCTACCATTGTTCATAGGTTCCTGATAAAAGCAACAATAGAAGAGAGAATGCAGACTATGCTGAAAACTGTAGATAGAAGGTATGTGTTCAATTTTTTTAAAACATCATTATTGCATGGAAAATGAAAAGGTGGTTCTCTGCCATACTTTTATTACAGTGAGGTATGCATATCTTACATATAAACTTCAACTGTTCTCTTTCAAATTGTTTTGATTGACAAAAAAGTTTTAAGACTTGAAAAATTGATCTTTTAACCTGGTTCCACTAACTTGAAGCTTAAGGTATTTTAATTCTCTGGAGAATATTTTGGTTACATTTTTATATTTTATTTCATAAAAGCCCAATTAATTAATAAATTATGTGTTATGATTTATCTTTTCAGTTTACCTATTTCCATTAGTATAAAAGCATTGCAATTACTAGAGTAATACTAAGCCTGCCACTGGAGTAACGGCATATGTTATAAGCTCTAATACAGGACATTAATTCTTTCTTCCATTATTTTTAAATTCTGCAAACCTAGTCTGTCAGTTCTGTGTCACACTGGTTGGTTTTGCAGTCAGTGCAAGAGTTGTCCAGGTGCTAGCTCATAAGTCAGTCTGGTGTGCAGACACAGAAAGCAGTTTTCATTGTGTTTATCTTGTCAAAATCTATAAGCAATGACGGACTGGGAGTGAAACAGAAGTGGTATTTACATTCTTTATGCAGAAAGTACAAGAGGTTTGTGCCTCTTTAACTGTATTGTATACACATAACAAATCCAGGAGGAGGCCTTAGTTTAAGAAAATTAGTTATTTTTCCAGTTGTTTGGCTGTTACAAATTATGAGACTAAAAATTTACATGCATATCTTTGGCTGTAGTTATGAAAGATTTCAGCTTTAGCTTTGAAAGAATGATTTAATCAGTTTCCGTATCTGTAAAGTAGCACTACTTTTGCATACAAAATTCAGATAAATATACAGTGGTTGAATGATCCAATGAGGGCTAATGTTTTGAAAGTAATATCAAACCTTATGCTTGGAAGCTGAAGCCAATCCCTTAAACGTTAAGAGGGCAAAGCGGGTTATCCCATGTTCTGCTGCCTCTGCAGTGTTTGGTGTTGACCGCTGTTAGGGACAGTAGATGGACTTTGTATCTTATTCAAAATGTGTAAGAGAAGTAGCTGATCAGAGTATGCATTTTCCCTGATAGAAAGTGTGTTTTCCTGCTGAGCTTCAAAGCTGAACAGTTATTGGACTCTGAACCATGTGGTTTGTCTTCAGCGCATACAGCTTGTTACTTAAGTGGATTCCTTTTCTGATGTCTGCATGCAATTTTTTCCCACAGCCACACGAGCTCTTCCATGAAACAGTCAGAAGCCTCAGTTCTGACAGTGGCAGATTTGGCTGACCTTTTTACAGAGGAAACTGAAGAACTTGAGTAAAAACATTGGTTTGGCCTAATGAAATCAGAAAGTACCTGACCTAATAAGCACCGGTATATAATCCACTTGATCTGTCATTCCTGTAAACATCATCTAACATTCGTCCGTAACGGAGCTATTGGAAAAGTCTTAATTGTTACTGGTTTATTCTGTGGTGAAGTTCTTAGCAGCACACACTTCTGATAGCACTGGAGAAGACTTGCACTTTGCACATTATACAAAAACATGGATTTTAGTCCCAAAGAGCATTTGAGCTGGATGCTAAAACTGAGATCTTGGACCCCTGGTTGAGAGGATTTTTACCGTCAGGTTTGATTGGCTAGTAGCTCACTCTGAGAGCAAAACTATGTGGGTGGTTGGGTGGGAAAGGGAAGCAGAAAAACACAAATCTAATTTTTTTTACTGTACAAAGAATTGTTAGAAAGAATGACTGTAAATTAATATTCTTCTAGAAAGGGCTTGTTAATGCAGAGTTACTGAATGTCTTATTGGTAACACTTTAAATGACTAATCTTTACTAATAATTTGGATATTTGTATTAGGCTTTTAGATATTCATAAAGACTTGTGACAGTTAAAAATTTCATTGTTAATGCTTACTCGCTGCAAAATGATGATAATTAAATTATGCTTTTTGTATGTGTGCTGGTCTGGTAATCAGTTAAATACTTGAACTTAGTGTACATGTTTTCACTTATTCTTGAAGCCATGACTAATTTAGTGCTTTGGTTTAAAAAAAAAAAAAAAAAAAAAGAGTATGCATTTGTTACTGAATTTTTAAAAAATTAATTGGTTAATCTGCTGATCACTTTATAATCATTTGGTGCTTGTGTAGATTTTCTCACCCTGATTTCTTTGTCTAGTTCTCCCCCTTAAAAATGCAGCAATCTAAATATTCAAAATAGATGAGATTAAGGTAGGCAGTCTAATTATTAGGTACCTAGTCTAAGTTAGATAAGCAGTGGAGAGAGATGAAACTTTTGTGAAACTTCATCCTTAGATACGCGAGATCACTCTACCCCATCTCTGTTGACAGTAGAGAGTTTAGAAAACAAATCTAGGCTAACTTTTGGACTGCTCAAAGTAGGCAAGATAAATTTTAAACCTTTTGGCATAGCTTGTGGATATACATTTGCTTAACACCATTTCTGAAGGTATTACAGAAGCAAGCTCAGTTACGCAGTTGGTGTTAAACACAGTTTTGTGTTTAAAGACTGGGCAAATGTATATGCATAAACAACAGGCTCCTTCCCTCGAATTACAGTATTTACTGCTTCAGTAGACAACGGGGTTTGTATAATTTAGAAATCTTACTTGAGGTTGAAATTAAAATGAGTCCTTTAAGAAATATCGTTGTAGAATTTTTACTCTAATCATGTCTGCTAAATAGATTTGCCATATAGTTATTGAGCTTCTTGAGTTCTGTTTTCAGTAATACTAGATTTGAGTTGCACCGTTTGGGTATTAAGCCTATCCGCATGGTAGACAAGTTTTCCGCTGCTGACAACAAATGTGAATAGAATTTACATGAATAATATTGTATCAGGAAGTGGGTTTTTGGCATTTATAGTCTGTTGTCCTTCTGGACCGATTAGATACTTTAGTAGTATCTATCTTTAGTTCTAAAGACTATTTGAGTAAATTTACAGACAATGTATCTTTATTTCCCGTATTTGTAATATGTATTAGTCTTATTTATACATTTTGTTTTGGAGATTACTGATTTTTTTGCAGATTACAGTTTTGCAGCAAGGGAAATAGAATAGACAGACTTTTTTTAAAATGAGATTGATCAAACAGTTTGCACAGAGACTTGAACATATTGGGAACTCAGATGACCCTAAGCAACCTGATCCAGCTTCAAAGTTGGTCCTACTATGAGTGGTGTGTTGGACCAGATGACCTCCATGGATCCCTTCCAGCCTAAATTATTCTACAGTGTACTGGAGATCATGCTGTACAGACACTCCAGGAACTCTGAGGGCAGCAACATTCCAGTTTCCTCATCGTCCTCAGGGAATTTTAATATTGTACGACGTAATGTGACTGAACAAGGAGCTGCTGTTCACTCTGAGAAATGATATATCTATGTTAAAAACAGTGGAAGCACACACTGTTTACATTCACAGCTCCCATTTTAAATAATTAGATGTGGGAATAACAGTTGTCAGCGAATGTGAGACAGAGAAGCAAACTGAAAAATATCTGCTATGAGAGGCTTCCCAAGCTCTGCAGGTTTTTGGCTTATTTATATAAAGATGGTGGTTTCATTGTTTATTTACAAAAATGTGGCTTTTGGTTTCCTAACCAAAAGCATAGCTTCTCGTCAAGCAGTGCATGAGTCTTCAGTCCTGACTTACTTTTTTTATGCTCGCATAACAGCATGGAATGCTAGAGATCCAGTTCTGGGTGCTCTCCTGACTGCCCTGGAGCGCCAGGACCTAGAGTTCTGGAGGTATAATGTTAAAACGTGTATGCTAATTGTGTTAAAGCACCTCTTGAAATTGGAAGGTTGAACCATTGGAGTATATAGCCTGTGTCAGTAATAAAATGCATTCTTCAAGTTTCACATAATATTAAGTACAGAGACTAAATTTAAAGAATTATTTTGAAAAAGAAACCAAACTGTAATTTACCGCTTTTTGCCATTCTTTGCAACATTTAGTTTCTTTGACAAGGGTTTTCTTTCAGACATCTTAAGACACCTCATGAGGTGACCTCTTTCTTTTTTTTTTTCTTTTTTTTTTCTTCTTTTTTTTTTTTCTGCTAAGGGTGCAGCTTGTATGTCTGCAGTGCTTTTCTCTTATCAAAGCACAGTAAGCCTGTTTTCACAGTGCTGCCATGATTTTGCTCTCTGTCAGGAGAACACTCTTCTGAAAGACAGCATCTCAGCTGAGAACAAACTTTGCCCTATCGTAATAGTTCCAGTGTACTCATAGAAATGGCATTTTCCACAGAAGACAGAAATCTATAAATACTGACCGCAGTGTTTACATAATATTTGTGTGGACATACCCACAGTCATGTACCAGATTCTCATCTGCTAAAACATGTAAACATGATCCGAGTTGACAGTATTGTTTATCCGGTGAAGTCAGTCCCTTTAAAAATGAGGCTCCAACTGATTCCAAAGAACTCAGTGTTGACCTTTCATCTCTTTCAGTTCCATGACAAATAACGTTGGGAGTTTTTTGACTGTAGTTGGTGAGGATTTCAGGACAGGTTTTTCTCCCTGTATATAAAAGTTCAGTGCCTCGTAGAACAGAGCTGTCATTTAGGTATCTGTAAAAGCTTGATGCAAATAGTAGACTTCCTTGAGCCACACAATATGATAGTGTTGGAAACTAAGGAGTGGATTCCCTTACGGAGTTAAATTGAGCTCTGTGAATTTCACTGTGGATCTTTAAATGAGTTGTAAGTTAAGGTTCTCTTTGCTCTCTAAATCGGTCTATGCTAGGAAGAGGTTTTCATCTTAACCTGTTAGGTAACTTTTCAGCATACGGATGAAAGTCCGGGATACGCTATAGTTTTCACACGGGTCAGATACCCCAAATGAATATTTACCTCAGTCTTCTCATGCATATTAAAGTTGCATATTAAGGAATGGACTTAAGAGTTGATGATGCTTTTTGTGATATAGGTCTTCCAAAACCACTTTTTTGGCAATATCTGTAGATATATTCAAGTTGTCTGCCAGCAGAATGCTTTCTACTTCAGAAGTAACAGTGCTTCAATACAAATCTGAGTGGGATCCTACAGAAGAAAAAATGCGTAGTTGTTCAATAATTAGATGTACTTCTTCCTGTTAGATTCTGTCTAGATTAGTGGCTGAGGACCAGTTAACAACCCTCTACCACTGTCTTTTCTGACACAAATAGCGCTGTCCTCTTTCCATCCCTTTTTTGCAATCCTTATGACTACATTATATTTTCCAGGAGTCCCAGAATTATTCATTTAATTAGCAACTGTGCTTCAGTTAAATTGGAGGGGAAACATTCTGTATTGATCAATCTTGCATTGACCAATCTAATAAAAATTAACCTTGAAATTTATTGCTCTGCCAAGGTAAGGAATTAGATGAGTTTCTAAAGGAAAATCTGGGGGTTTTTCTAGCTATAAATGGAGCCTGTTTCTGAAGCTTAATCTAAAGACTTACTGCTTAAACTCTGTATGATAAGCTTTTCTCTAGACTGAAAGGCTAGTTGCAAAGCCACTGTGCCTGTGCTTTTCTTCCTTTTTTGGTTGCCTGAAACAATTAAGGTCTTTACAACATTATATACCATAAATGGTAGGTTAAAGGAATTTCATAATGGAGAAAAAAGGAGGTCCAAGACATCCTTGTCTCCCCATCTCTGTCTGTCTGTGTGTCTCCCTTTCTCTATATCTCTCATCCTGTCCCACCCTCCACCCACCTCCAGCTTGCTCCATTTGTTACAAAGAATGTTTGTGTTTGGTCAGTGAAAGTAGAGTAAAAGAGTCATAATCCATAAAGTGGCTACAGGAAAACTAGCTTATTGTGTCAGGGGGTAAAGGGAATTTTAGCCTGGTATAAATTCTTTTTTATACCTGTAATGTCTTAATTTACCCCAGTTCTTCACCATTGTAGAAGCAGACATTGAATTTCAGTCTTAACTTTTATATTTCTGGTTTTATATTGTACAGCTGACATATAAAAAGACCTGGTAATCTAATTACTGAGCAATCAGTGAGGCTTACAAGTTTTTAGTTGTAAAGTCTATAGGTTTTGGATTCATAAAGTGCACCTGAACCATTACCACAAATCCCAGTGCATCCACTGTCTTGTCTTCTCTTCTTTCTTCTTCTTTAGAGGAGGAGGAAAGAATAGGTAACTATTGAATCACTGTAGCATTGAATTCATGTCCCAAGTAGTCATTCTACATATTCTACAGTCATACAATGTGTAAAGAGGACAGTTATTTGAACTTGTAGCTTTCAAATATAGTTAAGGAATTAAGTCATCTGCTGGGGGGGGGGGGGAGGTAAATGATGTAGGGTTTCTAAGTACAAGAATAATTCTACTTAGAAAATTGGGATGTGAGATACCTGTAAACCTCTGGCACAGTTTTATTCTGTATACAAGATGTCAGCCTTCCAGGGCTTAAATTCCAAGTCCCTTTGATTTGTGTATTTATAGATTTCACACAAGCAAGTGCCCAGCCCCGTTCATTCAACTGGATACATACCAAATTTTATCAGTTTAGGAACAGATGTCATTATTTCCATGATGTAACATCTCTTGGTTTGATAGCAACCTTCACGTCAGGTAGAAACTACCTTTCCAAATTCTACCAAGTGTAAGGTCTGATTGCTTAGAGGGTGTCTCAAAACGTAAGTTGTTAGTGTAGGCTGGCTTAGATAGTTGTGGGATTTTTATGCCGCTTTTCCTCCTATCCTATGGGGGCTAGTGAGCTAGCAGGATTCATGCTATGTTGCTGTGAATTGTCCTCTCTTTATGCTAACAGGTTATCATCATTTGTCAAACAACTTCTGTGGATGAATCTAGGCTTTCTCTTGATTATGCCATTTGGTTAAGGAAGAAAATCTAGACTGCCTTTCTTGTTACCCTGGTGGAGTTTTGTCCCGTCACTCTTGGAGTCCCCTGAGACAGAGGACCACGAGTGTGGGAACGGGGACTTTCCATTTGTGGACACTGAAATTGTCAGGGACTGGCTGTATCAGAATGTTCACAAGTCCATGAGGCCCTATGGGATTCATCCCAGAGTACTGAAGGAGCTAGCGGATATTATGGCAGGACCCCTCTTGATCACCCAGCAAAGGTCTTGGGAGTCTGGGGGGGTCCCTGCTGACTGGAAGTAGCCAGCGTTATTCCAATCTACAAAATGGGCGTGAGGGAAGACCAAGGAAACTACAGACCTGTTAGTCTAACCTCAGTTCCTGCAAAAATTATGGAGAAGATAATACCACGTACTGTTGAAAGGCATTTACAGAATAATGCAATCATCAGGCACAGTCAGCATGGGTTCACAGAGGGAAAGCCCTGTTTAACTAATTTGATACCCTTCTATGATAAGGTCACCTGCTTAGTGGATGAAGGGAAGGCAGTGGATGTAGTTTTTCTGGATTTTAGTAAGGTTTTTGACACTGTCCCTCACATCATCCTTCTGGGCAAGTTGTCCAACTGAGAAATGAACAGTTTCACGGTGTGCTGGGTGAAGATCTGGCTGATGGGCAGAGCTCAAAGGGTTGTAGTGAATGGGGCTACATCTGGCTGGTGACTGGTCACCAGCAGTGTTCCTCAGGGTTCAATTCTAGGGCCAGTTCTGTTCAATACATTTGTCAACTATCTGGATGCGGGAGTTCAATGCACCATTAGCAAGTTTGCTGATGATACCAAACTGGGAGCTGCTGTTGACTCTTGAGGGACAAGAGGCCTTGCAGAGGGACCTAGATAGATTGGAGCAATGGGCAATGATTAATGGGATGAAATTTAACAAGTCGAAATGCTGGATTCTGCACCTAGTACGGAGTAACACTGGGCACAAGTATAAACTGG
>NW_009226149.1:1712-3615 GCF_000690835.1 Fulmarus glacialis | reverse complement strand
CAGTTAAGAAAAGGGAAATGTTCACTAAATAGCAGCAAAATAGCTGTGACTGAAGATGTAATGAAGAACCGTAAGGAAAGAAGCATCTCACAAAAACAGAACAACTCATAAGTCTGTAGTGCATGTTCTATTTATTGAATTCTACTTACTCATACTATTAAGTGAATATAAAGAACACCACACTCATTTTCCATATATTCTTTTTGGAGGAAGGTTTAATATCACTTTTAAGACTGTAGGATATGAATACCTTAGTAATTTTGGAAGAAACTCATATTTTCTTTCTGTCTCGCACCAGGTGGGAAATTACTTGGGGGTTTTTTTGTATCTGTTTGTAACAAGTAATAGAATGAACCTTGCCATCAAATTCTGTTAAGTCACGTTTCTATAAATTTCTATTAAAATCACCCTTTGCCCATACCTTTGCCAGTGATTCTTTACGCAGCCTTAAAACCACCCATTTGTGACAATTTGGCATAGTCGGTAGGATGGCAAGTAGTATCACTGATTACTTACAAAAACATGGAATAAGTCCAAATCCCAAATTCTCAGAAGAATGGGCTCGTGATAACTGGCATGATTGGAAAGCTGTGGAGGAACAATTAAAACTTGCTAGAAATCATATAAATGACGGAAAAGGAAAAGAAATTATTTGTAAAATGTTAGGCACCTGTTTAGAAACTGCTTATCAGTATAGAAAGAATAACAATAGAAGGGAGCAGGACCTGAAAGAAGAAATAGAAGGCAGAAAAGCAGCTGAATTAATACTATCCTTGAAAATTGAACAGCTGCAAAAACAGTTACAGGAAGAAAAGGAGAAAACACAGAAGTTGGAAGAAAAGGTTGAGATGATGCTTATGCGGGCTCCCAATCCCCCTAACATCGTTCAGATTAGAAAATTAATTGTATCCCCTGAGGAATGGGATAGTGATATTTGGGGTGATCCTGATGACTATGATGAGGGAAATGGTAACACCTTGTTCCCCTCAAATTCCTCTAAATATAATGCTATACCCATCATTAAAGCAGGATATATTTTAATTCCAATTAGCCCTCAACAACAATTAGTAAAATTTCTAATAGATACAGGAGCACAAATTTCAATACTAACACAACAAGATGCCAAGAAGCTGGGTGTACAACCCAGACAGCAAAAAGTTAAAGTTATCAGAGTGAACGGAGGAAGTGTTATGTGCCAAACTTCAAAAATTAATTTATGGCTCCCAGGCGAGAAGCACATATCGTCTACTTGCTTTGCAGTTAAAAATCACAGTGAAAATATTTTAGGTTTCAATGTTTTGAACGACCAAACCTGGCATCTGCCGGATAGCAGCGTATGGTCCTTTGATTCAAATGTCGACCCTAATACAAGGCGGAAGGCTGTAGTGCATCTACTCCACGCAGCCCCTGCGCTCCCTGACTCAAAAATCACAAACGGCTCGCAGTATCCAATTTCTGCTGCAGCATGAGCTGGAATCTCTGAAACCATAGTTGATTTGGAAAAAACAACAAATCATCTCCAGAACCCACTCCCCTTATAATTCACCAATTTGGCCGGTCCAAAAACCAGACGGGAAGTGGCAATTAACAATTGATTATCGGTGCCTAAATGCTAACACAGCTCCACTAACGGCTGCAGTACCCCATATTGCAGTTTTAACAGCCACACTGCAAGCAGCCGCACACTCCTGGATGGCAACCCTAGATGTAAAAGACATTGTTCTTTATGGTCCCCTTGCAGGAAAAAGATAAAGAAAAATTTGCTTTTACTTGGGAAGGTATACAATGTACCTTTAACAGACTCCCACAAAGGTATAAACCTACCATTGCTCATGCTGCGCTTGCAAAACTTTTACAAACAAACAGTCTCACTTCCTCAGAATGAAAAACTGAACCAATACCT
>NW_009226149.1:547-1680 GCF_000690835.1 Fulmarus glacialis | reverse complement strand
TAGGGAAAGCAACAACAACAGTATGGCAAGCACTATAAAAGGCAGAAGTCGAAATTCCACCAGAAAAATGCCAGGGACCAAGTAAAGAAGTAAAATTTTTAGGCACTTGGTGGATTGCAGGTAGTGCAACAGTTCCACCAGATACCATCAGTAAAATAGAGCAATTACAAATGCCCCAATCTAAAAAAGAGTTACAACAGCTTATAGGTACTTTAGGGTACTGGAAAAAACATATACCTAAATTTCCTGTCATTGCTCACCCAGTATACTCACTTTTACGAAAAGGAAAACCGTGGACATGGAGTTTAGAACATGAAGAGGCAGTCAAAACTGTAGTACAGAAATTGAAGACATATCAGTCACTGGGACCAGTACACTCCCACGACCCTGTTACACCAGAATGGAGTTTTGCTGAACATGGTACTTACTGCCACCTGTTCCAAACTAGCTCTGACGGACCGAAAAGACCTTTGATGTTCAGCTCGACTGCATTTAAAGAAACAGAACAGAGATATTCCAAGTGGGAAAAGGGACTATTATCTTTAGTCTGAGCAGTTAAACAAGTTAAACCACTAAGGGGTAACCCGTCCGGAAAAACCCCGCTGAGACTTGTATTGTTTTCTCTTTCCAGGAACAATACCAGGAGTGATACCAACACACCTCCCTTGGAGATTGGGTTAACCATCGAAGGATTGCTTATGCTTCTCACAGGAGCAATCATTGCCAGCATAAGCCAAATTTGGCTTATACACCAGCAAACCCGATGCACGGGTGGAGACCCTCACTTCCTTTGTTCATGCTAATCAATGTGGTAACTACAGTACATTCTGCACCATACATGTTTCTCAGTTGTGGGTGCAATCTACTGTAACAACAGTTATAAGGGAAAGCAATAAAGACACCTTACCCACTAAAATTCAAAAGGTAATTTGGGATAATGCAACTAAATTTGAAAGGGAATTCCAATCCTGGTGGCATTTAGTTATTTCACTTACAACCCCACTAATAACAAAGTCACAGCTTTTGTCTTGACAATACCCAATGCTTCAGTATACACCATATACCCAATCATTGCGCTAAGATTGCACCACAACAGAACTGTACTCTATCCACTAGAACACAGAGAATGGGCC
>NW_009226149.1:0-221 GCF_000690835.1 Fulmarus glacialis | reverse complement strand
ATAGGATAGGACTCAAACTATCCACCCCCTGTCACAACTCATCAGATGCTACAATCAAACTACACACCCTATCAAAATTTACTACCTACCCGCATTGGAATGAACCTCACATTGGTGAGAAAACTGTTGCAACACGACGACCTGAACCAAGTACTACAATGGATTCAAAATCATGGATGACAAACTCTAATCACTGTCCATCATGATACAGAAGAAATACA
>NW_009226148.1:0-12151 GCF_000690835.1 Fulmarus glacialis | reverse complement strand
GCTGCTCTGCTCTTTTTCCCTGGGTCCCACGGGGCTGTGCCCCTCGTCGTGGGGACCTGGCCCGCCGTCCCCGGCAGCTTGCAGCGCGCCTGCCTGGTGGGGCAGCCCCACGCTGCTGCTCCTGACACCGTGTGCTGCCGCCGGACCCTTTCTGAGCAGCGCAGAAGTCCTCAGTTTCCTGGCAAACCGCTGTAGGGATTCCTCAGGTTGTAAGAAAGATTATTTTGAGGGCAGATTTAAAAATTGTTTTTACAGATGCCACAAACTAAGTGGCTAGAACGCCTTCTGTAGTTTTCCTTAGTTTCCCACTGGTTGCACATTAAAACAAGGAGCCTCCGTCCACCCATTTAGGAGCAGACTTACTTCCAGATTTAGGCGCAGTCCCACCAGAAGGCAGCGGGGCACAGCACCGCCCTTGGGTGGTCCTGCTGCAGGGGCTCCTTCTGCAATGACCACAGCACTGCCGCAGCCCTACATCGCTCCCAGGACGCAGGTGGGAGCATCCTTTACCCACATGGAGAAGCCACGCAGCCGCTCACTTTGTCGCAAAACATGGGAGCACAAACAGCCTACCAAGTGGTCGTACAGGGAAGAGGGAGACAAGCCGGTTGTCTTTATTAGTCTGTGCGCATCAGTACAGGAAGGCCAGAGTCACTCACTCCTAAGTAGATGCCAAAAGAAAATTTGCTCTATGTCCAGAAACCTTTTCGGTGCAAGTGCTTTGCTGCTGAGCAGCTGCAACAAAGTCACGTCTGAACTATGCATACCTAAGCTGCCCTACTGCAAATAATGTTTTATTTCCCTCCAGAAAAGTTTTCTTTTTCCCCTTCTTCGCAGACGCTTCTTTTCTCCCCCTCTGCCCTCAGTTTGTTGTCACTTCTCTTCGCTTTACTTGTTTCATTAGGAACCCAAATGCCTCAGAGCAGGTGCCTTGACTCCTCAGCTGGCTGTGAAGCTCCGCGAGCAGCCACATGGCACCGCAGAAATAATAAGGAAGGAAATCCATATCCCTTTACCCTCAGTGGCCAGACTGCTGACAAATTTTGCCCTGCATTGCAGATGCGATTCAATTATTGCAATGAACCCAATCAGAAATAATTAATGAAGTCTTTCTAATGCATATTGGGAAGATCATCCACTGAACCAGGGAGGTTTTCTTTCTTCTTTGCTATATTGCTAAACTCAGCAGCTTCATAGCTAATAAGTTACAAAGCCCTAGTTTCCTTAATTTCAACTGCTAATCCCTTTTGTTAGGGCAGAGGTAGATACAATTAATGTCAGATGATTACGAAGTCATTGACGGTGCTCTGAAATGGAAACGGTAAGAAAAGCCACGAGATGCGGTTACCAATGTTACATTACTTAAGTCACTCCTTTGCTTGTATTTGTTAATTTTGCCGCTGGGTAAGATTTGCTTAGCAGACACCTATGTCCTTTGTGCCCTTTGTAGCTGCTTAATGAGAAAAGTTCGCAGTGGGCAAGTGAGCGACAGTGCACGCCAGCTCTCATTTTCTGTGTGCTTGTCTTCCAGGGAAGCACTGCCTTCAGACACTCTCGTGGGTCATTGACCAAGTTAATTCAAAACATCAACTAAATAGCCTATAATTGCAACGATTTACATGTAAGTGCTAGGCTGTAACTATACTGTTTTTCCTACTGCAGGTGCACAGTGCAGAGTATTCAGCTCACGCTGCCTGAGTTGCTGTTATGCTGGAGACCTCATAGGTAAGAGTTCACTGAACTCCGTTTGCTCCTTTTGCTGTGTTTTCTGCTTCGCAAACACAGTTGTCAAACGAATATAATTGCTAGCACAGAGTTGTTGGTTTTTTCCTGTGGAGGAGCAAGAGGACTTTATGAAGGCTTAAAGATCTAACTAAAAGGTCAATTGGCATAATCAACAATTTAAGCAATAAATCTATTACCATGCTTTCAATTTCATTACCCAATTAATGATTCCTTCCCCTGGGTTAGAATTGGCATTTCAGTGTGCAGAGCATGGCAATTCTCAATAGCCTGGTACATTTTTTAATGTACTTTATGGCCAAGATAATTTATAACACAAAAACTCCAAAGGACTTTGTTCTCTAGGCATCCGTCATGTCCTCCTCTAAATTAGAAATGTGTATAATAGAACAAGGAGAATAAATATCTAATATGGAAATGGACTTCACTTGGGATGTTTGTGTGCTTGCACATCTTTTTGCATGATATTAATTGAAACTAGCAAGAAACGTTTTGGTCACGGTCCAAAATAGTTCCCCCTCTTTTGCAGCAGTGAGGGAGGAAGGAGAACAGGGACAGAGAGGGAAAGGCACATTTCAGCAGCAGAAAGCAGAAAGCAGCTGACTCTCCTGTCTTCTCTGCTATTGTAAATGAAACCACATTCATTTGAAACCATTTTGTTTAAAGACGCTATATTGAAGATCCTCTGGAGTGTCTGAGAGGCCTATTCTGGTCTGGCCTATTCTGCTAACAGCTCTCCCAAGAGTCAAATCATGCATTACTTGTCTTCCAGTTTTATACTAATCGCAATTGCCTTTTCCAACTGAACCCCATATTGTTGATATATGGTGCATAGGTTAGCGATAGGATTTTGTCACTGCTTTTTAATACTGAATTTAAATGTGGTCTAAGCAGATAAGTAGCAAACTGTTTACAGATGCAGAACTGAGAGTGTAATTAACCATCCTGCTTAATGAGGTATTAGTGGGTATCATCCAAGAGCTTGGAGGATATGTATAAAATATGCTTTCACCTACTTCTCAGTCCTTGCCCTGATCAGTGCTTCATCAAATTGAGCTCTCAAGAACAAACAACAACAGCAAATCTCATTAGGAAGTAAAGCTTCGGAATTCATTAAAGATCCTGAGTCACCCGTTCAGGCTAGCGCAGGACTGGCAGGGTTTTCCTCCCGCACCAGATTAAGAGAGGTCCAACACTGGGCAGCCCTTGCCCTCAGGCCCTGGATTCGAAGGTTTTCTGCCTCCCAGAAAACTTGGGCATACTTCAAAGTCCAAGAAGTGCTGGGGCCTCTAGAGGTGCACCACTGAGAGGCACGTGCAGGGGGAGATTGGCACAGCCGTGTTCTGATATAACTCCACAGCCGAGTAACTACACAAGGCTGCTTCTCCACTCAAGGAACAACTTGTGACCTTGGCAGCGAGGACCCTGATAGTGTGCATTAGGACTGCTGAGATATTCCCAGAAAGATAGAAAATGTGCTAGAGATAGGAACTACAGTGAGTTTATTGTATACATGGAAGCCCTATTTACTCATCTGAAATTTGTATAAAAATATTTTTACATATCTAATTCCATGCCACCTGGCAATGTAAAAATGCATTATTGACAAAGATAATACACACACAAAAAAAAAATCTCCAGGCTCTAGGTCAGATTCGCTTGCACGTGGTGTCCAGAAATTTATATCAAATTGTTGCACTAGGTTTCCTTATGCGGGCTGTATTTCGTAGCTGTTCCTGGGGCAACATAAGGATGTCGCTGATACTGCCCCTGCACTGAGCTGGGGAACCTGACGACCTCCAGAGATTCCTTTTAACCTAAATTATTCTTTGATTCTGTGAATCTGTTTGAAACATAAAACAAGGTAGATAAATGCTCACCAAAATGACAGTGTCCTCTGTAAAAGAAGCTAGCAAGTTTTTGGCTTTTCTTGGATAAGAGTTTTGTTATTTAATACCCTTCCCTTCCTCAATATCAGGTGAACTCATCTGTTTACAGTTGCATAACATCATTAAAGTTTCAGCTTCTGAAACTTTAAATACAAAGAGATGATAAACTAAATATTTAAGAGAACCTGGGATTAGATTCCACTGACCTTCACAAACTCCTTTGAGTAATTTATATAAATGACCTACTTATTGCTCATAAAAACAAAATGCCTGAAAAAAAAATATAAATCCAGGACTACTACTGAATTTTGCAGCTGAGATCAGAGCTAGTCCATTAGGGCCATAGCCAGTACTTCAGCACGCTGCCAAGTCCACTGTAGTGCCTGAACTACTTTTAATTGTCTCAAAATGATTTTCTTTCTGATCATTTAGAGGGATTACTGGACTTTTGTTTTAGTCAAATAATGGTGTACCAGGGTAAATGCTAGACACCTCCATGCTTCATTGCTCTAGAGCTGCACAGGGACAAACCAACTACAGAAGAATGCATTAAATCTAACTGCTTTTTTTCTAGTCCTAAGCAACGTGATGCAGCTATTTTTAATTTCTGTGCAGCAGCAAGTGTTAAACAAGCTACATGTGACCTAGCTTGCATTTTAAAGAGGGAGGATAAGAAGAAAAACTTGTAAAAGCTGCACCATGCCAGACACACAGCCTGTGAGGCTGGAACTGGGGGATCCCATGGCTTGGCCTTGTTCTCACTCTCCCCCATTGCCATCCATAGAACATTGTCGTCTTTTAGGGGAAGGGTTTCTGCGTCAGCCCTTAGGGGTATATTCACAATGGCTAAAAAATAGCTTAGGGTGCCTTCCTTTCCTTCATCTAACTAGAAAATTAAAGGTGGGGCAGGGGGGCAGGAAGAGAGAGAGATGCTTTGTAAGGACACAAATCAGGATGGTCAGTGATGTCCTGTAATTCCCTCAAGGGAAACTTGTCCTTTCACGGTCTGCAGAGAGATCCCCAAGAGTTCAGCCCCTCCAAGCTCGCCTTCTGACAGTGCTTTGGAAATACCACCAAGGAAAACTCTGTGCTGAATAAAACGGCACTGCAGTGAGTCAGGACAGAGAATGACGTCTCTTTCGTGTTCATGAATCTATCTTAGAGTTATGTTGACCTTTACAAGAACCTTTACTTAATAACACCTCACTAAAGATACTGGGTCAGAGAGAGAACACTTTCTAGCAAGGACAGAAGTTGGACAGGGCCCTCGGAAAAGTCATAAGCCATTAAACTGAAATGTCACCATTAGCCCATAGGAAATGGCTAAACAAGGTGTTATTATTGGTAACACAGACATTGTAGAAGAAAGATGAAGCAAACAGAAATAAGCATTTCTTTTCTCTTAAAAGTGAGATGCTTTTAGTGAGGAGTCATCCATTCCCATCAGTCAGCTAGAAGTTGCTTTTTTTCCGTCTCCATTTTATAATTTCTTAACAGAAAAAATGCAAATAATTTCATTAAAAAAGGTTCAGCCAAATTAGCTATACCTATTCATCAGCTTAGGTCTTTAGATGCTGAACATGCATAGCTGTTTTTTTCTCACATACTTTATCTCTCTTTTCCTTTCCATGCCTCATACTTCTCTCAGCAAACTAACCATTGCTAAAAGGAGAGATTTAACTCAGTGGTACAGAACAGGCTGTGTTAAAGTGCCTGGTTTTCGGTCTCTAAGCATGCCCATTACTAAATGGGTGTTTCTAGAAGCCAGCACAATATGTCTCAGTCTGTTGTTGCGCTTCACAGCTCAGAAATGAAAAAGTGCTGATCTTATGTTTTCTTTGACTAGCTCAATTTCTGAATGTTAAGTAAATATCTTTACCTTGATAAGTGGAACAGATCCCATTTTGTGAACAAACTAAATGTAGGAAATAGGCCTAGAAGGGTCCTCTTGAAGTATCAAGACCATATCGTGCTTCCTACCTCCAGCCAACATCATATACAACGTTAATGCTAACCAGCTCCATTTAAAAACCAGGTATGCAACGGTCAAAAGGCCCCAGAGCTGAGGTTGAGAACTCCAAAGCTTCACATATCGATCCACAAATACATATAAAAAGATGTTTAGCAATAGAGACAAATCCTTCTTCTTTCTATTGACCTTCCTATGTGTGAGTCCTAGCATTGATAAGGTTTTCCCTCTCCAGCCAACTGCTTGGTCTTGATCCATGCCCTAACCTGGTCCACCCTGCACAGCAGAGGCAGACTCCTGCCCTCTGAGAAAGCGAAGAATCCCAACATGCATTTCCATGAGGGAAGAGCAGAGATTCAGTACGTTCGCATTGGTATCCTCATTTTGGCAGCCACTAATTATGGATGACTTGACCTGGCAATTTTAACTTCCTTTTACTGGAATATGTTATGTGTATTTACTATCAGTACAGCACTAAAAAGGTTTCTAGGGCAAGTGGAAAGAAAGGGTTTGAATATCTTGACTTTTTTCCTTTTCCCTGTAAAATGTCTGGCAAAATTTGGGAGTGCTATGACGCAAAGAGGTTGTTTTGAAGCCTCTGCTCTGTCTAAAGATGGAAAGCAAACATAACAGAAACCCTTCTGAACTTCAGCTTTCTGCTGTTATAGAGACCAAGAAAAAAAAAAATATCCAGCAGCTCCAGCAGTCACGGCAGCAGTGCTGGGTGGTGCACAGTGGAAGGGGTCTTGTAATGCTACCCTTCATTTTTGGTCAAACCAGCTTTCTGCAGCTGGAGTAGGAGAGAAGACTATGATCCATGAGCTTCATGCAGAGGCTTATACTGGCAGTGATGTTACCTTTGCAATATACTTCAGCCTTTTTGAAGCTGGGAGCCTTCTAGGTCCGTTCTCTGAGCTGAATAAGGATTTAGGGAGTACACAAAGGGGAAAAGGCTCGCTGAACACCCCTGTGCAATGGTCAAGAGCCAGTGAGACTCTCCTAGAAGTCTTATTTCACCCTGACATACGCAGCATACATACACACATACTTACATACATACATATATATATGCAGCACCTAACGCTCTCAGCTTGCACTGGAAAGAAATTTTTTATTTCTATAAGGATTTAGGGAGTACACAAAGGGGAAAAGGCTCGCTGAACACCCCTGTGCAATGGTCAAGAGCCAGTGAGACTCTCCTAGAAGTCTTATTTCACCCTGACATACGCAGCATACATACACACATACTTACATACATACATATATATATGCAGCACCTAACGCTCTCAGCTTGCACTGGAAAGAAATTTTTTATTTCTGTAAGATGCCACTGAGAATTTTTTAGAGTTTGGTTTTTCCTTTGTTTGTTTAATCCAAAGGGCACAGAAAGAGACGCTGAGCACGGAGAATTTGCCCTTAACCTTAATTTCCCCAAAGTCACTGAAGTAAAGTAAGGGAAGGAATATACTTTAAACTTCCATACTGCAAGTTATAATTGTTGTGGATCTTTTTAATCACATTAATTCCTTTGTCTGTACAGAGATTGAAAATTGTTAACTGGTAATTATTATGTCTTTTTACCTTTTAATTAAAAAGTTAACTGCCATGGGTAAGTGCCAAGTAACATGTGAATGCTATATATTTTGACACCCTCTAGCTTCTCCAAAACAGAGCCAATCAAAGAGTCAAACCCCACAGCACTCTTCAGGCTTTGAAAGGTTTAGGGAATTTCACTTAAACTGAGAATGGCTTTCTTTACACCAAAATTAAGGACACATCTGTGAATTACATCCTTCAAAATTCTTTGGCGAGACTGAAGAATCGACACTTACATTTGGGTGGGGTTTTTTTTTTAGGATAGAAGATGACTGACACTGTACCATAAGTCATGTCATGCAACTGTCCTGAGAAAAGACTCAATTTTTCCAAATTATATTTGATATTTTTGTGAAACTGACAATGATAAGATTTTATTGGAGCCATTGACCCATTTCTCTTGCATGGGAACAAAGGTTAGATTGTAACAAAGGCCCTAAGGCCCAGATCTTCAAAGGTATTTTGTTGCTTAACTACCCACAGCCATTAGCTTCTTAATTAAAAGGTAAAAAGACATACTAATGGGAGTTAAGCTTGTGGAAACTGCCTTTTTTCTACATTTTAAATTTTTTACTAGGGCAAATTAGCTGATATGTATGAGTGACCAGTCACGCATCATACAGTGTCTAGGGCTGTATTTGTTAAATCTATTACTATCAAGGAGCAAACCAAAGCCTATAATTATGGCATGTTCTCTGTAATTAAGGTCATGTTCCAGATCCCCTTCTATTTTCCAGTATTCAAAGGCACACATCTTTCTGAAACGAAAGCTTGCCGTGTGAAATCAACATCCTTGATTTCAGCTGCAACACGGACTTTTTTTTTTTCCCCCTGAAAGTTTGTGTGAAATTGTTCCTTGTCTTTAAAAATTCATAGAGTGTAAAAGCAGCAAAAGGCACAGGTTTCACTTCAGTGTACTGATCTCAAGTGCTGGGAAACTTCAGTTTTTGCAGTCACAGTTAAAATTCAAATATATTCTACCAAACAGAGTGGCTCTACTGTGATGGAATATGGAACACCTTTCAAGGCACTGTCATATTTTCATTTTGAATTTTTTAGGTTTGATTTTATTTGAACCAAATTTTGAGTGAAAAATATAGCAGCCTAAGCTGTCACCTTCCCCTACACTCTGTGTTACTGTCTCTTCTGGAGCGATTCTGCAGCTAACCAGACTTCTAATAAAACCACTTCACTTAGTAGATGCCTACAATGGCAGGATTTAAAGTGAAGCAAGACTGTGCAGTTGTGTGTCATTGCCAGTTACAAAGAGTGAGGTTACAATTAGCTCTTTCATTACTCATATGCAACACATGGTTCTCCAATAATGCATTTGTATTGGGTTTGCATGGCAAGGTTTTGACAGCAGGGGGGCTACAGGGGTGGCTTCTATGAGAAATTGCTAGAAGCTTCCCCTATGTCCAATATAGCCAATGCCAGCCGGCTCCAAGACGGACCTCCGCTGGCCAAAGCTGAGCCCATCAGTGACGGCGCTAGTGCCTCTGGGATAACATAGTTAAGAAGTGGAACCCCCCCACCCTGTGCAACAGCAACTGCAGTCAGAAGAGATGAGTGAGAATATGTGAGAGAAACAACCCTGCAGACACCAGGGTCAGTGAAGAAGGAGGGGAGGAGGTGCTCCAGGCGCCGGACCAGAGATTCCCCTGCAGCCCGTGGTGAAGACCATGGTGAGGCACGCTGTCCCCCTGCAGCCCATGGAGGTTAATGGTGGAGCAGATATCCACCTGCAGCCCATGGAGGACCCTACACAAGAGCAGGTGGATGCACCTGAAGGAGGCTGTGACACTGTGCTCAGGAGCAGGCTCCTGGCAGGACCTGTGGACCTGTGGAGAGAGGAGTCCACGCTGGAGCAGGTTTGCTGGCAGGACTTGGGGGGGTCCACGCTGGAGCAGTCTTTTCCTGAAGGACTGCACCCCCTGCAAGGGACCCATGCTGGAGCAGTTAATGAATAACGGCAGCCCGTGGGAAGGACTGATGTTGGAGAAGTTCTTGGAGGACTGTCTCCCATGGGAGGGACCCCATGCTGGAGCAGGGGAAGAGTGTGAGGAGTCCTCCCCCTGAGGAGGAAGGAGCAGCAGAGACAACGCGTGATGAACTGACCGCAACCCCCATTCCCCATCCCCCTGCGCTGCTCGGGGAGAGGAGGTAGAGAAAATCGAGAGTAAAGTTGAGCCCGGGAAGAAGGGATGGGTGGGGGGAAGATTTGTTTTTTATTCCTCATTACCCTACTCTGATTTGATTGGTAATAAATTAAATTAATCTTCCCCAAGTTGAGTCTGTTTTGCCCGTGATGGTAATTGGTGAGTGATCTCCCCCTGTCCTTATCTCGACCCACGAGCCTTGCGTTATATTTTCTCTCCCCCATCCAGCTGAGGAGGGGAGTGACAGAGCGGCTTTGGTGGGCACCTGGCATCCAGCCAGGGTCAACCCACCACAGCATTGCTCAGTGTTGCAGAGAAGAGCCATCTTCAGTCCCCTTGCACAGATGAAACTCCTTGGAAATCCGTGATGCTTTCTGCTTCAGGATCCAGCTCAGATGCTCTCCTCTGCTGAGTCTTTCAGGTAAGTGGGAGTAAAAGGCAGTAAAATTGCAGTCATATGCCAGCAGACAAGATTGAATACATACAGAGTGTAGACATGATGAATAAGAAGGTGGTATTTTAATAGCCAATTTTCAGAATATAACAGCTCTTGAAAATAGATTAGCTTAGAACATTTTCTCTATTTAGAAGCGTCACTACTTAGCTGTGCACTTAAGTAAAAGTTGAGCTTTGAGGCATCTTTAAGTTGCCTCAGGTTATAAAGGCTGCCAGCAAAGGGGTACGTCAAAACTAAAACCTGGTGCCATCAGACAGCATAAATGACAGAATATAAATAAAACAAATATCAGGGTTATCTTTATTCTAAGTTCCTTCCAAAAAAATTAAAGTTGCTGCTGCATTTCCAGAAGTCAAGATAAGTCAAACTAAGCTGGCTCATAAATTAGAATGTCAGAGCTCAGGTTGTACCCAAGATTAGGATATATCTGTGTGTCTCTGTGTGTGTGTGTGTATGTTCAAGAGCTATTAAGTTCAATAGGTCCACTCTAAGAAGTAGGAGATGCACATAGGCATTTCAGCCCCCAGTTTATGTCTAGATTGCTTTGGTCGGCTGTGGAAGTTTTCTGCAGTGTATGATATGCAAACATGGGAGGCAGGGAACAAGATTTGTTCAGAGGGAGGGAGAGAACAGATGCATCTCTGCGGGTCAAGAGTTTTCATCGAAGAGAGGGAAGTCCTGTGCTCACTCAGGAAACTGAGGGCAGCTTATGCATCTTATACTGCAACTGCATATTGCAATATATGCAAGTTGTCCTCAGAGTAGAGAGTTATTCCGTGGAGGGCACTGCCATCACCATCAGCATCATTGCTCTAGAAGAAGAGACCATGCCTGGTGCTGTATTTGAAAAGAGCAAACTTGGCACCTAGCTATGAACTCAAATTTAACACCGGGCCCTGAGAAGGGAGGGGTTTCCACCCTCCTCCACTTCTCCCACTAGCTAATCTGGGCAGCTGATTCCTCAAAATGCCAGCTCACATCCATCCTGCTCTCAGGTACTGAATTGGGACGGCAGGGATGTCCTGCAGTGGGTGGGCACTCCAGTGAGGGCATGGGGCTGAGTGCCGTGGGGCCTCTGGGCTTCCCCAGATGCAGCTCAGTGTGCTCTCCAGTGTGCCTCTCTTGGAAGCTCTGAACTCCTCAAACCAGGTCAGAAAATAAACACATTGTATGTTCCCCTCCTGAATCTAGTGCAAAGAGCCTTCTCTGCTAACATGCTTCTCTATGCACGGTGGAGTACAGCCTGAATTGTCACCATGGGATTTTCTGCTTGAATTTGACACATTTATTTTGGTGATGAAGAGCGAGACCAATAGGACTCCTATCAATGTCAATGGGAACTGAAAAGATTTTTCTCTCTGTATCACTTACCACCTGAGGTGAGCCCTTTGGTCAGAAGTACCCCTTTAATAATTTGTGTTAGCATTGTGCCTTGTACCCATAAGCTGACAGACCAATGGCACTCCTGTCAGAATACGAATACTAACGCATTGTACCCACAATTACTTTTCACCGGAAAATGTGGTCACATAGTAAAAAAGCTTCTTCAGGGGCTGAACTTCATCATATTTACTTTGGGTCCTTACACCGTACTGACATGCCTGAAGCTGCAGAACAAACTGCTAGTCGTGCAATGAACTCTTACCGTGCTTATTGCCCACTTGGTCCACTCACAACAAGATCTGGGGCAATTAATGTAAATTTAAAAAAATGCCAGATGCTGGTGGAGGTCCTGGGAATATTAGCATAATAAAAGAGGACCAAAGATGATATTTTAAATAGGGTCTTCCTCCTCTTGTTTTATCACTAGTAACCCAGACAAGCCTCAAAAGAAAAAAAAAAAAAAAAAAAAAGGAGGAAGTCCTGTTCAGGCTTCAAATTCATAAAAGGTAGAGTCCCTGCAGCATTGTATCCCCAGTTGTGAATGGTAGGATTCATACCTAACCTAAAAATCATACATCCATGCACTTGGTGAGGTGATTCTTCTCCAACCACCTTGTGCTGTGAACCGTTTTTTAAAGAAACTATACATATCCACAAACACAGCATCCTGGCTCAGGTTAAAGAAGATCAAATACTAGTTGAATTAATGACACAAACTGCAAATATGCCACTGTGTGTAACAGGACAAAAGAAAGTCCTCCTCCTGCTGCTGGATCAATGCTCATGGGTTGACATAACGCTGCCACCCCTCTACTTCCCTGCAAGACTGGGATCCCGGCTGTCCTCACTCAAAATCAAGACTGTGAAAGTTCCATTGGCTGGCTTAGGCTAGTAATCACATCAGCGACTGAAGAGAACTGCACTGGCTCCTACCTTATCAGGAGCCAGCAAGTTT